>NC_135232.1:770485458-770505458 GCF_051348905.1 Ranitomeya variabilis
TGAAAAGACTAGCAGACGCGAAAGCAATCGGTCAATGGCCACACTAAGCTGAATGTGCCTGCCCTCGTCAGATCGCAAATGCTAAGCAGCTTGGGGCTAGGCAAGTACCAGCATGGGAGACTGGCTGGGAATCCCTGGTACCGTTGACTTGGTTTTTTCGTTTTGATCCAAGCTTTCCCTAACGATTGTATTCCTCTTGAAAAGAGCTGCACTGGTGCGAACAATTTGTCATTGGCCACTCTAAGCTGAATGTGCCAGCTCTGGTCAGATCGCAAATGCTAAGCAGCTTGAGGCTGGGCAAGTTTCTTTTTTTTTTTTTTGGGGGGGGGGTTTATCAAAGCTTTCCCTTACAATTTTATATCTCTTGAAAAGACCCGCTGTGGTGCTAGTTGTCCGTCAATGGCCACTCTAAGCTGAATGTGCCTGCCCTCGTCAGATCGCAAACGCTAAGCAGCTTGAGGCTGGGCAAGTACCGGCATGGGAGACTGGCTGGGAATCCCCGATACCGTTGACTTGCTATTTTTTTTTTCTCAAAGCTTTCCCTTACGATTGTTTTCATCTTGAAAAGACTAGCAGACGCGAAAGCAATCGGTCAATGGCCACACTAAGCTGAATGTGCCTGCCCTCGTCAGATCGCAAATGCTAAGCAGCTTGAGGCTAGGCAAGTACTAGCATGGGAGACTGGCTGGGAATCCCTGGTACCGTTGACTTGGTTTTTTCGTTTTGATCCAAGCTTTCCCTGACGATTGTATTCCTCTTGAAAAGAGCCGCACTGGTTTGAACAATCTGTCATTGGCCACTCTAAGCTGAATGTGCCAGCTCTGGTCAGATCGCAAATGCTAAGAAGCTTGAGGCTGGGCAAGTTTCTTTTTTTTTTTTTTTTTTTTTTTTTGGGGGGGGGGGTTTATCAAAGCTTTCCCTTACAATTTTATATCTCTTGAAAAGACCCGCTGTGGTGCTAGTTGTCCGTCAATGGCCACTCTAAGCTGAATGTGCCTGCCCTCGTCAGATCGCAAACGCTAAGCAGCTTGAGGCTGGGCAAGTACCGGCATGGGAGACTGGCTGGGAATCCCCGGTACCGTTGACTTGCTATTTTGTTTTTCTCAAAGCTTTCCCTTACGATTGTTTTCATCTTGAAAAGACTAGCAGACGTGAACGCAATCGGTCAATGGCCACACTAAGCTGAATGTGCCTGCCCTCGTCAGATCGCAAATGCTAAGCAGCTTGAGGCTAGGCAAGTACCAGCATGGGAGACTGGCTGGGAATCCCTGGTACCGTTGACTTGGTTTTTTCGTTTTGATCCAAGCTTTCCCTGACGATTGTATTCCTCTTGAAAAGAGCCGCACTGGTGTGAACAATCTGTCATTGGCCACTCTAAGCTGAATGTGCCAGCTCTGGTTAGATCGCAAATGCTAAGCAGCTTGAGGCTGGGCAAGTTTCTTTTTTTTTTTTTTTGTGGGGGGGGGGGTTTATCAAAGCTTTCCCTTACAATTTTATATCTCTTGAAAAGACCCGCTGTGGTGCTAGTTGTCCGTCAATGGCCACTCTAAGCTGAATGTGCCTGCCCTCGTCAGATCGCAAACGCTAAGCAGCTTGAGGCTGGGTAAGTACCGGCATGGGAGACTGGCTGGGAATCCCCGGTACCGTTGACTTGCTATTTTGTTTTTCTCAAAGCTTTCCCTTACGATTGTTTTCATCTTGAAAAGACTAGCAGACGCGAAAGCAATCGGTCAATGGCCACACTAAGCTGAATGTGCCTGCCCTCGTCAGATCGCAAATGCTAAGCAGCTTGGGGCTAGGCAAGTACCAGCATGGGAGACTGGCTGGGAATCCCTGGTACCGTTGACTTGGTTTTTTCGTTTTGATCCAAGCTTTCCCTAACGATTGTATTCCTCTTGAAAAGAGCTGCACTGGTGTGAACAATTTGTCATTGGCCACTCTAAGCTGAATGTGCCAGCTCTGGTCAGATCGCAAATGCTAAGCAGCTTGAGGCTGGGCAAGTTTCTTTTTTTTTTTTTGGGGGGGGGGGGTTTATCAAAGCTTTCCCTTACAATTTTATATCTCTTGAAAAGACCCGCTGTGGTGCTAGTTGTCCGTCAATGGCCACTCTAAGCTGAATGTGCCTGCCCTCGTCAGATCGCAAACGCTAAGCAGCTTGAGGCTGGGCAAGTACCGGCATGGGAGACTGGCTGGGAATCCCCGGTACCGTTGACTTGCTGTTTTTTTTTTCTCAAAGCTTTCCCTTACGATTGTTTTCATCTTGAAAAGACTAGCAGACGCGAAAGCAATCGGTCAATGGCCACACTAAGCTGAATGTGCCTGCCCTCGTCAGATCGCAAATGCTAAGCAGCTTGAGGCTAGGCAAGTACCAGCATGGGAGACTGGCTGGGAATCCCTGGTACCGTTGACTTGGTTTTTTCGTTTTGATCCAAGCTTTCCCTGACGATTGTATTCCTCTTGAAAAGAGCCGCACTGGTGTGAACAATCTGTCATTGGCCACTCTAAGCTGAATGTGCCAGCTCTGGTTAGATCGCAAATGCTAAGCAACTTGAGGCTGGGCAAGTTTCTTTTTTTTTTTTTTTTGGGGGGGGGGTTTATCAAAGCTTTCCCTTACAATTTTATATCTCTTGAAAAGACCCGCTGTGGTGCTAGTTGTCCGTCAATGGCCACTCTAAGCTGAATGTGCCTGCCCTCGTCAGATCGCAAACGCTAAGCAGCTTGAGGCTGGGCAAGTACCGGCATGGGAGACTGGCTGGGAATCCCCGGTACCGTTGACTTGCTATTTTGTTTTTCTCAAAGCTTTCCCTTACGATTGTTTTCATCTTGAAAAGACTAGCAGACGCAAAAGCAATCGGTCAATGGCCACACTAAGCTGAATGTGCCTGCCCTCGTCAGATCGCAAATGCTAAGCAGCTTGAGGCTAGGCAAGTACCAGCATGGGAGACTGGCTGGGAATCCCTGGTACCGTTGACTTGGTTTTTTCGTTTTGATCCAAGCTTTCCCTGACGATTGTATTCCTCTTGAAAAGAGCCGCACTGGTGTGAACAATCTGTCATTGGCCACTCTAAGCTGAATGTGCCAGCTCTGGTTAGATCGCAAATGCTAAGCAGCTTGAGGCTGGGCAAGTTTCTTTTTTTTTTTTTTTTGGGGGGGGGGTTTATCAAAGCTTTCCCTTACAATTTTATATCTCTTGAAAAGACCCGCTGTGGTGCTAGTTGTCCGTCAATGGCCACTCTAAGCTGAATGTGCCTGCCCTCGTCAGATCGCAAACGCTAAGCAGCTTGAGGCTGGGCAAGTACCGGCATGGGAGACTGGCTGGGAATCCCCGGTACCGTTGACTTGCTATTTTGTTTTTCTCAAAGCTTTCCCTTACGATTGTTTTCATCTTGAAAAGACTAGCAGACGCGAAAGCAATCGGTCAATGGCCACACTAAGCTGAATGTGCCTGCCCTCGTCAGATCGCAAATGCTAAGCAGCTTGAGGCTAGGCAAGTACCAGCATGGGAGACTGGCTGGGAATCCCTGGTACCGTTGACTTGGTTTTTTTGTTTTGATCCAAGCTTTCCCTGACGATTGTATTCCTCTTGAAAAGAGCCGCACTGGTGTGAACAATCTGTCATTGGCCACTCTAAGCTGAATGTGCCAGCTCTGGTTAGATTGCAAATGCTAAGCAGCTTGAGGCTGGGCAAGTTTCTTTTTTTTTTTTTGGGGGGGGGTTTATCAAAGCTTTCCCTTACAATTTTATATCTCTTGAAAAGACCCGCTGTGGTGCTAGTTGTCCGTCAATGGCCACTCTAAGCTGAATGTGCCTTCCCTCGTCAGATCGCAAACGCTAAGCAGCTTGAGGCTGGGCAAGTACCGGCATGGGAGACTGGCTGGGAATCCCCGGTACCGTTGACTTGCTATTTTGTTTTTCTCAAAGCTTTCCCTTACGATTGTTTTCATCTTGAAAAGACTAGCAGACGCGAAAGCAATCGGTCAATGGCCACACTAAGCTGAATGTGCCTGCCCTCGTCAGATCGCAAATGCTAAGCAGCTTGAGGCTAGGCAAGTACCAGCATGGGAGACTGGCTGGGAATCCCTGGTACCGTTGACTTGGTTTTTTCGTTTTGATCCAAGCTTTCCCTGACGATTGTATTCCTCTTGAAAAGAGCCGCACTGGTTTGAACAATCTGTCATTGGCCACTCTAAGCTGAATGTGCCAGCTCTGGTCAGATCGCAAATGCTAAGCAGCTTGAGGCTGGGCAAGTTTCTTTTTTTTTTTTTTCTTTTTTTTTTTTGGGGGGGGGGTTTATCAAAGCTTTCCCTTACAATTTTATATCTCTTGAAAAGACCCGCTGTGGTGCTAGTTGTCCGTCAATGGCCACTCTAAGCTGAATGTGCCTGCCCTCGTCAGATCGCAAACGCTAAGCAGCTTGAGGCTGGGCAAGTACCGGCATGGGAGACTGGCTGGGAATCCCCGGTACCGTTGACTTGCTATTTTGTTTTTCTCAAAGCTTTCCCTTACGATTGTTTTCATCTTGAAAAGACTAGCAGACGCGAAAGCAATCGGTCAATGGCCACACTAAGCTGAATGTGCCTGCCCTCGTCAGATCGCAAATGCTAAGCAGCTTGAGGCTAGGCAAGTACCAGCATGGGAGACTGGCTGGGAATCCCTGGTACCGTTGACTTGGTTTTTTCGTTTTGATCCAAGCTTTCCCTGACGATTGTATTCCTCTTGAAAAGAGCCGCACTGGTGTGAACAATCTGTCATTGGCCACTCTAAGCTGAATGTGCCAGCTCTGGTTAGATCGCAAATGCTAAGCAGCTTGAGGCTGGGCAAGTTTCTTTTTTTTTTTTGGGGGGGGGGTTTATCAAAGCTTTCCCTTACAATTTTATATCTCATGAAAAGACCCGCTGTGGTGCTAGTTGTCCGTCAATGGCCACTCTAAGCTGAATGTGCCTGCCCTCGTCAGATCGCAAACGCTAAGCAGCTTGAGGCTGGGCAAGTACCGGCATGGGAGACTGGCTGGGAATCCCCGGTACCGTTGACTTGCTATTTTGTTTTTCTCAAAGCTTTCCCTTACGATTGTTTTCATCTTGAAAAGACTAGCAGACGCGAAAGCAATCGGTCAATGGCCACACTAAGCTGAATGTGCCTGCCCTCGTCAGATCGCAAATGCTAAGCAGCTTGAGGCTAGGCAAGTACCAGCATGGGAGACTGGCTGGGAATCCCTGGTACCGTTGACTTGGTTTTTTCGTTTTGATCCAAGCTTTCCCTGACGATTGTATTCCTCTTGAAAAGAGCCGCACTGGTGTGAACAATCTGTCATTGGCCACTCTAAGCTGAATGTGCCAGCTCTGGTTAGATCGCAAATGCTAAGCAGCTTGAGGCTGGGCAAGTTTCTTTTTTTTTTTTTTTTGGGGGGGGCGGTTTATCAAAGCTTTCCCTTACAATTTTATATCTCTTGAAAAGACCCGCTGTGGTGCTAGTTGTCCGTCAATGGCCACTCTAAGCTGAATGTGCCTGCCCTCGTCAGATCGCAAACGCTAAGCAGCTTGAGGCTGGGCAAGTACCGGCATGGGAGACTGGCTGGGAATCCCCGGTACCGTTGACTTGCTATTTTGTTTTTCTCAAAGCTTTCCCTTACGATTGTTTTCATCTTGAAAAGACTAGCAGACGCGAAAGCAATCGGTCAATGGCCACACTAAGCTGAATGTGCCTGCCCTCGTCAGATCGCAAATGCTAAGCAGCTTGAGGCTAGGCAAGTACCAGCATGGGAGACTGGCTGGGAATCCCTGGTACCGTTGACTTGTTTTTTTCGTTTTGATCCAAGCTTTCCCTGACGATTGTATTCCTCTTGAAAAGAGCCGCACTGGTGTGAACAATCTGTCATTGGCCACTCTAAGCTGAATGTGCCAGCTCTGGTTAGATCGCAAATGCTAAGCAGCCTGAGGCTGGGCAAGTTTCTTTTTTTTTTTTTTTGGGGGGGGGGGTTTATCAAAGCTTTCCCTTACAATTTTATATCTCTTGAAAAGACCCGCTGTGGTGCTAGTTGTCCGTCAATGGCCACTCTAAGCTGAATGTGCCTGCCCTCGTCAGATCGCAAACGCTAAGCAGCTTGAGGCTGGGCAAGTACCGGGATGGGAGACTGGCTGGGAATCCCCGGTACCGTTGACTAGCTATTTTGTTTTTCTCAAAGCTTTCCCTTACGATTGTTTTCATCTTGAAAAGACTAGCAGACGCGAAAGCAATCGGTCAATGGCCACACTAAGCTGAATGTGCCTGCCCTCGTCAGATCGCAAATGCTAAGCAGCTTGGGGCTAGGCAAGTACCAGCATGGGAGACTGGCTGGGAATCCCTGGTACCGTTGACTTGGTTTTTTCGTTTTGATCCAAGCTTTCCCTAACGATTGTATTCCTCTTGAAAAGAGCCGCACTGGTGTGAACAATTTGTCATTGGCCACTCTAAGCTGAATGTGCCAGCTCTGGTCAGATCGCAAATGCTAAGCAGCTTGAGGCTGGGCAAGTTTCTTTTTTTTTTTTTTTGGGGGGGGGGTTTATCAAAGCTTTCCCTTACAATTTTATATCTCTTGAAAAGACCCGCTGTGGTGCTAGTTGTCCGTCAATGGCCACTCTAAGCTGAATGTGCCTGCCCTCGTCAGATCGCAAACGCTAAGCAGCTTGAGGCTGGGCAAGTACCGGCATGGGAGACTGGCTGGGAATCCCCGGTACCGTTGACTTGCTATTTTTTTTTTCTCAAAGCTTTCCCTTACGATTGTTTTCATCTTGAATAGACTAGCAGACGCGAAAGCAATCGGTCAATGGCCACACTAAGCTGAATGTGCCTGCCCTCGTCAGATCGCAAATGCTAAGCAGCTTGAGGCTAGGCAAGTACCAGCATGGGAGACTGGCTGGGAATCCCTGGTACCGTTGACTTGGTTTTTTCGTTTTGATCCAAGCTTTCCCTGACGATTGTATTCCTCTTGAAAAGAGCCGCACTGGTTTGAACAATCTGTCATTGGCCACTCTAAGCTGAATGTGCCAGCTCTGGTCAGATCGCAAATGCTAAGCAGCTTGAGGCTGGGCAAGTTTCTTTTTTCTTTTTTTTTTTTTTTTTTGGGGGGGGGGTTTATCAAAGCTTTCCCTTACAATTTTATATCTCTTGAAAAGACCCGCTGTGGTGCTAGTTGTCCGTCAATGGCCACTCTAAGCTGAATGTGCCTCCCCTCGTCAGATCGCAAACGCTAAGCAGCTTGAGGCTGGGCAAGTACCGGCATGGGAGACTGGCTGGGAATCCCCGGTACCGTTGACTTGCTATTTTGTTTTTCTCAAAGCTTTCCCTTACGATTCTTTTCATCTTGAAAAGACTAGCAGACGCGAAAGCAATCGGTCAATGGCCACACTAAGCTGAATGTGCCTGCCCTCGTCAGATCGCAAATGCTAAGCAGCTTGAGGCTAGGCAAGTACCAGCATGGGAGACTGGCTGGGAATCCCTGGTACCGTTGACTTGGTTTTTTCGTTTTGATCCAAGCTTTCCCTGACGATTGTATTCCTCTTGAAAAGAGCCGCACTGGTGTGAACAATCTGTCATTGGCCACTCTAAGCTGAATGTGCCAGCTCTGGTTAGATTGCAAATGCTAAGCAGCTTGAGGCTGGGCAAGTTTCTTTTTTTTTTTTTGGGGGGGGGTTTATCAAAGCTTTCCCTTACAATTTTATATCTCTTGAAAAGACCCGCTGTGGTGCTAGTTGTCCGTCAATGGCCACTCTAAGCTGAATGTGCCTTCCCTCGTCAGATCGCAAACGCTAAGCAGCTTGAGGCTGGGCAAGTACCGGCATGGGAGACTGGCTGGGAATCCCCGGTACCGTTGACTTGCTATTTTGTTTTTCTCAAAGCTTTCCCTTACGATTGTTTTCATCTTGAAAAGACTAGCAGACGCGAAAGCAATCGGTCAATGGCCACACTAAGCTGAATGTGCCTGCCCTCGTCAGATCGCAAATGCTAAGCAGCTTGAGGCTAGGCAAGTACCAGCATGGGAGACTGGCTGGGAATCCCTGGTACCGTTGACTTGGTTTTTTCGTTTTGATCCAAGCTTTCCCTGACGATTGTATTCCTCTTGAAAAGAGCCGCACTGGTTTGAACAATCTGTCATTGGCCACTCTAAGCTGAATGTGCCAGCTCTGGTCAGATCGCAAATGCTAAGCAGCTTGAGGCTGGGCAAGTTTCTTTTTTTTTTTTTTCTTTTTTTTTTTTGGGGGGGGGGTTTATCAAAGCTTTCCCTTACAATTTTATATCTCTTGAAAAGACCCGCTGTGGTGCTAGTTGTCCGTCAATGGCCACTCTAAGCTGAATGTGCCTGCCCTCGTCAGATCGCAAACGCTAAGCAGCTTGAGGCTGGGCAAGTACCGGCATGGGAGACTGGCTGGGAATCCCCGGTACCGTTGACTTGCTATTTTGTTTTTCTCAAAGCTTTCCCTTACGATTGTTTTCATCTTGAAAAGACTAGCAGACGCGAAAGCAATCGGTCAATGGCCACACTAAGCTGAATGTGCCTGCCCTCGTCAGATCGCAAATGCTAAGCAGCTTGAGGCTAGGCAAGTACCAGCATGGGAGACTGGCTGGGAATCCCTGGTACCGTTGACTTGGTTTTTTCGTTTTGATCCAAGCTTTCCCTGACGATTGTATTCCTCTTGAAAAGAGCCGCACTGGTGTGAACAATCTGTCATTGGCCACTCTAAGCTGAATGTGCCAGCTCTGGTTAGATCGCAAATGCTAAGCAGCTTGAGGCTGGGCAAGTTTCTTTTTTTTTTTTGGGGGGGGGGTTTATCAAAGCTTTCCCTTACAATTTTATATCTCATGAAAAGACCCGCTGTGGTGCTAGTTGTCCGTCAATGGCCACTCTAAGCTGAATGTGCCTGCCCTCGTCAGATCGCAAACGCTAAGCAGCTTGAGGCTGGGCAAGTACCGGCATGGGAGACTGGCTGGGAATCCCCGGTACCGTTGACTTGCTATTTTGTTTTTCTCAAAGCTTTCCCTTACGATTGTTTTCATCTTGAAAAGACTAGCAGACGCGAAAGCAATCGGTCAATGGCCACACTAAGCTGAATGTGCCTGCCCTCGTCAGATCGCAAATGCTAAGCAGCTTGAGGCTAGGCAAGTACCAGCATGGGAGACTGGCTGGGAATCCCTGGTACCGTTGACTTGGTTTTTTCGTTTTGATCCAAGCTTTCCCTGACGATTGTATTCCTCTTGAAAAGAGCCGCACTGGTGTGAACAATCTGTCATTGGCCACTCTAAGCTGAATGTGCCAGCTCTGGTTAGATCGCAAATGCTAAGCAGCTTGAGGCTGGGCAA
This sequence comes from Ranitomeya variabilis, assembly GCF_051348905.1. Classification (NCBI taxonomy): domain Eukaryota; kingdom Metazoa; phylum Chordata; class Amphibia; order Anura; family Dendrobatidae; genus Ranitomeya; species Ranitomeya variabilis. The sequence continues at coordinate 770,494,792 of NC_135232.1, forward strand.
GTTTCTTTTTTTTTTTTTTTTGGGGGGGGGGGTTTATCAAAGCTTTCCCTTACAATTTTATATCTCTTGAAAAGACCCGCTGTGGTGCTAGTTGTCCGTCAATGGCCACTCTAAGCTGAATGTGCCTGCCCTCGTCAGATCGCAAACGCTAAGCAGCTTGAGGCTGGGCAAGTACCGGCATGGGAGACTGGCTGGGAATCCCCGGTACCGTTGACTTGCTATTTTGTTTTTCTCAAAGCTTTCCCTTACGATTGTTTTCATCTTGAAAAGACTAGCAGACGCGAAAGCAATCGGTCAATGGCCACACTAAGCTGAATGTGCCTGCCCTCGTCAGATCGCAAATGCTAAGCAGCTTGAGGCTAGGCAAGTACCAGCATGGGAGACTGGCTGGGAATCCCTGGTACCGTTGACTTGTTTTTTTCGTTTTGATCCAAGCTTTCCCTGACGATTGTATTCCTCTTGAAAAGAGCCGCACTGGTGTGAACAATCTGTCATTGGCCACTCTAAGCTGAATGTGCCAGCTCTGGTTAGATCGCAAATGCTAAGCAGCCTGAGGCTGGGCAAGTTTCTTTTTTTTTTTTTTTGGGGGGGGGGGTTTATCAAAGCTTTCCCTTACAATTTTATATCTCTTGAAAAGACCCGCTGTGGTGCTAGTTGTCCGTCAATGGCCACTCTAAGCTGAATGTGCCTGCCCTCGTCAGATCGCAAACGCTAAGCAGCTTGAGGCTGGGCAAGTACCGGGATGGGAGACTGGCTGGGAATCCCCGGTACCGTTGACTTGCTATTTTGTTTTTCTCAAAGCTTTCCCTTACGATTGTTTTCATCTTGAAAAGACTAGCAGACGCGAAAGCAATCGGTCAATGGCCACACTAAGCTGAATGTGCCTGCCCTCGTCAGATCGCAAATGCTAAGCAGCTTGGGGCTAGGCAAGTACCAGCATGGGAGACTGGCTGGGAATCCCTGGTACCGTTGACTTGGTTTTTTCGTTTTGATCCAAGCTTTCCCTAACGATTGTATTCCTCTTGAAAAGAGCCGCACTGGTGTGAACAATTTGTCATTGGCCACTCTAAGCTGAATGTGCCAGCTCTGGTCAGATCGCAAATGCTAAGCAGCTTGAGGCTGGGCAAGTTTCTTTTTTTTTTTTTTTGGGGGGGGGGTTTATCAAAGCTTTCCCTTACAATTTTATATCTCTTGAAAAGACCCGCTGTGGTGCTAGTTGTCCGTCAATGGCCACTCTAAGCTGAATGTGCCTGCCCTCGTCAGATCGCAAACGCTAAGCAGCTTGAGGCTGGGCAAGTACCGGCATGGGAGACTGGCTGGGAATCCCCGGTACCGTTGACTTGCTATTTTTTTTTTCTCAAAGCTTTCCCTTACGATTGTTTTCATCTTGAATAGACTAGCAGACGCAAAAGCAATCGGTCAATGCCCACACTAAGCTGAATGTGCCTGCCCTCGTCAGATCGCAAATGCTAAGCAGCTTGAGGCTAGGCAAGTACCAGCATGGGAGACTGGCTGGGAATCCCTGGTACCGTTGACTTGGTTTTTTCGTTTTGATCCAAGCTTTCCCTGACGATTGTATTCCTCTTGAAAAGAGCCGCACTGGTTTGAACAATCTGTCATTGGCCACTCTAAGCTGAATGTGCCAGCTCTGGTCAGATCGCAAATGCTAAGCAGCTTGAGGCTGGGCAAGTTTCTTTTTTCTTTTTTTTTTTTTTTTTTGGGGGGGGGGTTTATCAAAGCTTTCCCTTACAATTTTATATCTCTTGAAAAGACCCGCTGTGGTGCTAGTTGTCCGTCAATGGCCACTCTAAGCTGAATGTGCCTCCCCTCGTCAGATCGCAAACGCTAAGCAGCTTGAGGCTGGGCAAGTACCGGCATGGGAGACTGGCTGGGAATCCCCGGTACCGTTGACTTGCTATTTTGTTTTTCTCAAAGCTTTCCCTTACGATTCTTTTCATCTTGAAAAGACTAGCAGACGCGAAAGCAATCGGTCAATGGCCACACTAAGCTGAATGTGCCTGCCCTCGTCAGATCGCAAATGCTAAGCAGCTTGAGGCTAGGCAAGTACCAGCATGGGAGACTGGCTGGGAATCCCTGGTACCGTTGACTTGGTTTTTTCGTTTTGATCCAAGCTTTCCCTGACGATTGTATTCCTCTTGAAAAGAGCCGCACTGGTGTGAACAATCTGTCATTGGCCACTCTAAGCTGAATGTGCCAGCTCTGGTTAGATCGCAAATGCTAAGCAGCTTGAGGCTGGGCAAGTTTCTTTTTTTTTTTTTTTGGGGGGGGGGTTTATCAAAGCTTTCCCTTACAATTTTATATCTCTTGAAAAGACCCGCTGTGGTGCTAGTTGTCCGTCAATGGCCACTCTAAGCTGAATGTGCCTGCCCTCGTCAGATCGCAAACGCTAAGCAGCTTGAGGCTGGGCAAGTACCGGCATGGGAGACTGGCTGGGAATCCCCGGTACCGTTGACTTGCTATTTTGTTTTTCTCAAAGCTTTCCCTTACGATTGTTTTCATCTTGAAAAGACTAGCAGACGCGAAAGCAATCGGTCAATGGCCACACTAAGCTGAATGTGCCTGCCCTCGTCAGATCGCAAATGCTAAGCAGCTTGAGGCTAGGCAAGTACCAGCATGGGAGACTGGCTGGGAATCCCTGGTACCGTTGACTTGGTTTTTCGTTTTGATCCAAGCTTTCCCTGACGATTGTATTCCTCTTGAAAAGAGCCGCACTGGTGTGAACAATCTGTCATTGGCCACTCTAAGCTGAATGTGCCAGCTCTGGTTAGATCGCAAATGCTAAGCAGCTTGAGGCTGGGCAAGTTTCTTTTTTTTTTGGGGGGGGGGGGGGGTTTATCAAAGCTTTCCCTTACAATTTTATATCTCTTGAAAAGACCCGCTGTGGTGCTAGTTGTCCGTCAATGGCCACTCTAAGCTGAATGTGCCTGCCCTCGTCAGATCGCAAACGCTAAGCAGCTTGAGGCTGGGCAAGTACCGGCATGGGGGACTGGCTGGGAATCCCCGTTACCGTTGACTTGCTATTTTTTTTTTCTCAAAGCTTTCCCTTACGATTGTTTTCATCTTGAAAAGACTAGCAGACGCGAAAGCAATCGGTCAATGGCCACACTAAGCTGAATGTGCCTGCCCTCGTCAGATCGCAAATGCTAAGCAGCTTGAGGCTAGGCAAGTACCAGCATGGGAGACTGGCTGGGAATCCCTGGTACCGTTGACTTGGTTTTTTCGTTTTGATCCAAGCTTTCCCTGACGATTGTATTCCTCTTGAAAAGAGCCGCACTGGTTTGAACAATCTGTCATTGGCCACTCTAAGCTGAATGTGCCAGCTCTGGTCAGATCGCAAATGCTAAGCAGCTTGAGGCTGGGCAAGTTTCTTTTTTTTTTTTTTTTTTTTTTTTTGGGGGGGGGGGTTTATCAAAGCTTTCCCTTACAATTTTATATCTCTTGAAAAGACCCGCTGTGGTGCTAGTTGTCCGTCAATGGCCACTCTAAGCTGAATGTGCCTGCCCTTGTCAGATCGCAAACGCTAAGCAGCTTGAGGCTGGGCAAGTACCGGCATGGGAGACTGGCTGGGAATCCCCGGTACCGTTGACTTGCTATTTTGTTTTTCTCAAAGCTTTCCCTTACGATTGTTTTCATCTTGAAAAGACTAGCAGACGCGAAAGCAATCGGTCAATGGCCACACTAAGCTGAATGTGCCTGCCCTCGTCAGATCGCAAATGCTAAGCAGCTTGAGGCTAGGCAAGTACCAGCATGGGAGACTGGCTGGGAATCCCTGGTACCGTTGACTTGGTTTTTTCGTTTTGATCCAAGCTTTCCCTGACGATTGTATTCCTCTTGAAAAGAGCCGCACTGGTGTGAACAATCTGTCATTGGCCACTCTAAGCTGAATGTGCCAGCTCTGGTTAGATCGCAAATGCTAAGCAGCTTGAGGCTGGGCAAGTTTCTTTTTTTTTTTTTTTTGGGGGGGGGGGGTTTATCAAAGCTTTCCCTTACAATTTTATATCTCTTGAAAAGACCCGCTGTGGTGCTAGTTGTCCGTCAATGGCCACTCTAAGCTGAATGTGCCTGCCCTCGTCAGATCGCAAACGCTAAGCAGCTTGAGGCTGGGCAAGTACCGGCATGGGAGACTGGCTGGGAATCCCCGGTACCGTTGACTTGCTATTTTGTTTTTCTCAAAGCTTTCCCTTACGATTGTTTTCATCTTGAAAAGACTAGCAGACGCAAAAGCAATCGGTCAATGGCCACACTAAGCTGAATGTGCCTGCCCTCGTCAGATCGCAAATGCTAAGCAGCTTGAGGCTAGGCAAGTACCAGCATGGGAGACTGGCTGGGAATCCCTGGTACCGTTGACTTAGTTTTTTCGTTTTGATCCAAGCTTTCCCTGACGATTGTATTCCTCTTGAAAAGAGCCGCAGTGGTGTGAACAATCTGTCATTGGCCACTCTAAGCTGAATGTGCCAGCTCTGGTTAGATCGCAAATGCTAAGCAGCTTGAGGCTGGGCAAGTTTCTTTTTTTTTTTTGGGGGGGGGGGGGGTTTATCAAAGCTTTCCCTTACAATTTTATATCTCTTGAAAAGACCCGCTGTGGTGCTAGTTGTCCGTCAATGGCCACTCTAAGCTGAATGTGCCTGCCCTCGTCAGATCGCAAACGCTAAGCAGCTTGAGGCTGGGCAAGTACCGGCATGGGAGACTGGCTGGGAATCCCCGGTACCGTTGACTTGCTATTTTGTTTTTCTCAAAGCTTTCCCTTACGATTGTTTTCATCTTGAAAAGACTAGCAGACGCGAAAGCAATCGGTCAATGGCCACACTAAGCTGAATGTGCCTGCCCTCGTCAGATCGCAAATGCTAAGCAGCTTGAGGCTAGGCAAGTACCAGCATGGGAGACTGGCTGGGAATCCCTGGTACCGTTGACTTGGTTTTTTCGTTTTGATCCAAGCTTTCCCTGACGATTGTATTCCTCTTGAAAAGAGCCGCACTGGTGTGAACAATCTGTCATTGGCCACTCTAAGCTGAATGTGCCAGCTCTGGTTAGATCGCAAATGCTAAGCAGCTTGAGGCTGGGCAAGTTTCTTTTTTTTTTTTTTGTGGGGGGGGGGGGTTTATCAAAGCTTTCCCTTACAATTTTATATCTCTTGAAAAGACCCGCTGTGGTGCTAGTTGTCCGTCAATGGCCACTCTAAGCTGAATGTGCCTGCCCTCGTCAGATCGCAAACGCTAAGCAGCTTGAGGCTGGGTAAGTACCGGCATGGGAGACTGGCTGGGAATCCCCGGTACCGTTGACTTGCTATTTTGTTTTTCTCAAAGCTTTCCCTTACGATTGTTTTCATCTTGAAAAGACTAGCAGACGCGAAAGCAATCGGTCAATGGCCACACTAAGCTGAATGTGCCTGCCCTCGTCAGATCGCAAATGCTAAGCAGCTTGAGGCTAGGCAAGTACCAGCATGGGAGACTGGCTGGGAATCCCTGGTACCGTTGACTTGGTTTTTTCGTTTTGATCCAAGCTTTCCCTGACGATTGTATTCCTCTTGAAAAGAGCCGCACTGGTGTGAACAATCTGTCATTGGCCACTCTAAGCTGAATGTGCCAGCTCTGGTTAGATCGCAAATGCTAAGCAGCTTGAGGCTGGGCAAGTTTCTTTTTTTTTTTTTTTGTGGGGGGGGGGGTTTATCAAAGCTTTCCCTTACAATTTTATATCTCTTGAAAAGACTCGCTGTGGTGCTAGTTGTCCGTCAATGGCCACTCTAAGCTGAATGTGCCTGCCCTCGTCAGATCGCAAACGCTAAGCAGCTTGAGGCTGGGTAAGTACCGGCATGGGAGACTGGCTGGGAATCCCCGGTACCGTTGACTTGCTATTTTGTTTTTCTCAAAGCTTTCCCTTACGATTGTTTTCATCTTGAAAAGACTAGCAGACGCGAAAGCAATCGGTCAATGGCCACACTAAGCTGAATGTGCCTGCCCTCGTCAGATCGCAAATGCTAAGCAGCTTGGGGCTAGGCAAGTACCAGCATGGGAGACTGGCTGGGAATCCCTGGTACCGTTGACTTGGTTTTTTCGTTTTGATCCAAGCTTTCCCTAACGATTGTATTCCTCTTGAAAAGAGCTGCACTGGTGTGAACAATTTGTCATTGGCCACTCTAAGCTGAATGTGCCAGCTCTGGTCAGATCGCAAATGCTAAGCAGCTTGAGGCTGGGCAAGTTTCTTTTTTTTTTTTTGGGGGGGGGGGGTTTATCAAAGCTTTCCCTTACAATTTTATATCTCTTGAAAAGACCCGCTGTGGTGCTAGTTGTCCGTCAATGGCCACTCTAAGCTGAATGTGCCTGCCCTCGTCAGATCGCAAACGCTAAGCAGCTTGAGGCTGGGCAAGTACCGGCATGGGAGACTGGCTGGGAATCCCCGGTACCGTTGACTTGCTGTTTTTTTTTTCTCAAAGCTTTCCCTTACGATTGTTTTCATCTTGAAAAGACTAGCAGACGCGAAAGCAATCGGTAAATGGCCACACTAAGCTGAATGTGCCTGCCCTCGTCAGATCGCAAATGCTAAGCAGCTTGAGGCTAGGCAAGTACCAGCATGGGAGACTGGCTGGGAATCCCTGGTACCGTTGACTTGGTTTTTTCGTTTTGATCCAAGCTTTCCCTGACGATTGTATTCCTCTTGAAAAGAGCCGCACTGGTGTGAACAATCTGTCATTGGCCACTCTAAGCTGAATGTGCCAGCTCTGGTTAGATCGCAAATGCTAAGCAGCTTGAGGCTGGGCAAGTTTCTTTTTTTTTTTTTTTTGGGGGGGGGGTTTATCAAAGCTTTCCCTTACAATTTTATATCTCTTGAAAAGACCCGCTGTGGTGCTAGTTGTCCGTCAATGGCCACTCTAAGCTGAATGTGCCTGCCCTCGTCAGATCGCAAACGCTAAGCAGCTTGAGGCTGGGCAAGTACCGGCATGGGAGACTGGCTGGGAATCCCCGGTACCGTTGACTTGCTATTTTGTTTTTCTCAAAGCTTTCCCTTACGATTGTTTTCATCTTGAAAAGACTAGCAGACGCAAAAGCAATCGGTCAATGGCCACACTAAGCTGAATGTGCCTGCCCTCGTCAGATCGCAAATGCTAAGCAGCTTGAGGCTAGGCAAGTACCAGCATGGGAGACTGGCTGGGAATCCCTGGTACCGTTGACTTGGTTTTTTCGTTTTGATCCAAGCTTTCCCTGACGATTGTATTCCTCTTGAAAAGAGCCGCACTGGTGTGAACAATCTGTCATTGGCCACTCTAAGCTGAATGTGCCAGCTCTGGTTAGATCGCAAATGCTAAGCAGCTTGAGGCTGGGCAAGTTTCTTTTTTTTTTTTTTTTGGGGGGGGGGTTTATCAAAGCTTTCCCTTACAATTTTATATCTCTTGAAAAGACCCGCTGTGGTGCTAGTTGTCCGTCAATGGCCACTCTAAGCTGAATGTGCCTGCCCTCGTCAGATCGCAAACGCTAAGCAGCTTGAGGCTGGGCAAGTACCGGCATGGGAGACTGGCTGGGAATCCCCGGTACCGTTGACTTGCTATTTTGTTTTTCTCAAAGCTTTCCCTTACGATTGTTTTCATCTTGAAAAGACTAGCAGACGCGAAAGCAATCGGTCAATGGCCACACTAAGCTGAATGTGCCTGCCCTCGTCAGATCGCAAATGCTAAGCAGCTTGAGGCTAGGCAAGTACCAGCATGGGAGACTGGCTGGGAATCCCTGGTACCGTTGACTTGGTTTTTTTGTTTTGATCCAAGCTTTCCCTGACGATTGTATTCCTCTTGAAAAGAGCCGCACTGGTGTGAACAATCTGTCATTGGCCACTCTAAGCTGAATGTGCCAGCTCTGGTTAGATTGCAAATGCTAAGCAGCTTGAGGCTGGGCAAGTTTCTTTTTTTTTTTTTGGGGGGGGGTTTATCAAAGCTTTCCCTTACAATTTTATATCTCTTGAAAAGACCCGCTGTGGTGCTAGTTGTCCGTCAATGGCCACTCTAAGCTGAATGTGCCTTCCCTCGTCAGATCGCAAACGCTAAGCAGCTTGAGGCTGGGCAAGTACCGGCATGGGAGACTGGCTGGGAATCCCCGGTACCGTTGACTTGCTATTTTGTTTTTCTCAAAGCTTTCCCTTACGATTGTTTTCATCTTGAAAAGACTAGCAGACGCGAAAGCAATCGGTCAATGGCCACACTAAGCTGAATGTGCCTGCCCTCGTCAGATCGCAAATGCTAAGCAGCTTGAGGCTAGGCAAGTACCAGCATGGGAGACTGGCTGGGAATCCCTGGTACCGTTGACTTGGTTTTTTCGTTTTGATCCAAGCTTTCCCTGACGATTGTATTCCTCTTGAAAAGAGCCGCACTGGTTTGAACAATCTGTCATTGGCCACTCTAAGCTGAATGTGCCAGCTCTGGTCAGATCGCAAATGCTAAGCAGCTTGAGGCTGGGCAAGTTTCTTTTTTTTTTTTTTCTTTTTTTTTTTTGGGGGGGGGGTTTATCAAAGCTTTCCCTTACAATTTTATATCTCTTGAAAAGACCCGCTGTGGTGCTAGTTGTCCGTCAATGGCCACTCTAAGCTGAATGTGCCTGCCCTCGTCAGATCGCAAACGCTAAGCAGCTTGAGGCTGGGCAAGTACCGGCATGGGAGACTGGCTGGGAATCCCCGGTACCGTTGACTTGCTATTTTGTTTTTCTCAAAGCTTTCCCTTACGATTGTTTTCATCTTGAAAAGACTAGCAGACGCGAAAGCAATCGGTCAATGGCCACACTAAGCTGAATGTGCCTGCCCTCGTCAGATCGCAAATGCTAAGCAGCTTGAGGCTAGGCAAGTACCAGCATGGGAGACTGGCTGGGAATCCCTGGTACCGTTGACTTGGTTTTTTCGTTTTGATCCAAGCTTTCCCTGACGATTGTATTCCTCTTGAAAAGAGCCGCACTGGTGTGAACAATCTGTCATTGGCCACTCTAAGCTGAATGTGCCAGCTCTGGTTAGATCGCAAATGCTAAGCAGCTTGAGGCTGGGCAAGTTTCTTTTTTTTTTTTGGGGGGGGGGTTTATCAAAGCTTTCCCTTACAATTTTATATCTCATGAAAAGACCCGCTGTGGTGCTAGTTGTCCGTCAATGGCCACTCTAAGCTGAATGTGCCTGCCCTCGTCAGATCGCAAACGCTAAGCAGCTTGAGGCTGGGCAAGTACCGGCATGGGAGACTGGCTGGGAATCCCCGGTACCGTTGACTTGCTATTTTGTTTTTCTCAAAGCTTTCCCTTACGATTGTTTTCATCTTGAAAAGACTAGCAGACGCGAAAGCAATCGGTCAATGGCCACACTAAGCTGAATGTGCCTGCCCTCGTCAGATCGCAAATGCTAAGCAGCTTGAGGCTAGGCAAGTACCAGCATGGGAGACTGGCTGGGAATCCCTGGTACCGTTGACTTGGTTTTTTCGTTTTGATCCAAGCTTTCCCTGACGATTGTATTCCTCTTGAAAAGAGCCGCACTGGTGTGAACAATCTGTCATTGGCCACTCTAAGCTGAATGTGCCAGCTCTGGTTAGATCGCAAATGCTAAGCAGCCTGAGGCTGGGCAAGTTTCTTTTTTTTTTTTTTGGGGGGGGGGGGTTTATCAAAGCTTTCCCTTACAATTTTATATCTCTTGAAAAGACCCGCTGTGGTGCTAGTTGTCCGTCAATGGCCACTCTAAGCTGAATGTGCCTGCCCTCGTCAGATCGCAAACGCTAAGCAGCTTGAGGCTGGGCAAGTACCGGGATGGGAGACTGGCTGGGAATCCCCGGTACCGTTGACTTGCTATTTTGTTTTTCTCAAAGCTTTCCCTTACGATTGTTTTCATCTTGAAAAGACTAGCAGACGCGAAAGCAATCGGTCAATGGCCACACTAAGCTGAATGTGCCTGCCCTCGTCAGATCGCAAATGCTAAGCAGCTTGGGGCTAGGCAAGTACCAGCATGGGAGACTGGCTGGGAATCCCTGGTACCGTTGACTTGGTTTTTTCGTTTTGATCCAAGCTTTCCCTAACGATTGTATTCCTCTTGAAAAGAGCCGCACTGGTGTGAACAATTTGTCATTGGCCACTCTAAGCTGAATGTGCCAGCTCTGGTCAGATCGCAAATGCTAAGCAGCTTGAGGCTGGGCAAGTTTCTTTTTTTTTTTTTTTGGGGGGGGGGTTTATCAAAGCTTTCCCTTACAATTTTATATCTCTTGAAAAGACCCGCTGTGGTGCTAGTTGTCCGTCAATGGCCACTCTAAGCTGAATGTGCCTGCCCTCGTCAGATCGCAAACGCTAAGCAGCTTGAGGCTGGGCAAGTACCGGCATGGGAGACTGGCTGGGAATCCCCGGTACCGTTGACTTGCTATTTTGTTTTTCTCAAAGCTTTCCCTTACGATTGTTTTCATCTTGAAAAGACTAGCAGACGCGAAAGCAATCGGTCAATGGCCACACTAAGCTGAATGTGCCTGCCCTCGTCAGATCGCAAATGCTAAGCAGCTTGAGGCTAGGCAAGTACCAGCATGGGAGACTGGCTGGGAATCCCTGGTACCGTTGACTTGGTTTTTTCGTTTTGATCCAAGCTTTCCCTGACGATTGTATTCCTCTTGAAAAGAGCCGCAGTGGTGTGAACAATCTGTCATTGGCCACTCTAAGCTG
>NC_135232.1:770510458-770552958 GCF_051348905.1 Ranitomeya variabilis
GGTTTTTTCGTTTTGATCCAAGCTTTCCCTGACGATTGTATTCCTCTTGAAAAGAGCCGCACTGGTGTGAACAATCTGTCATTGGCCACTCTAAGCTGAATGTGCCAGCTCTGGTTAGATCGCAAATGCTAAGCAGCTTGAGGCTGGGCAAGTTTCTTTTTTTTTTTTTTTGTGGGGGGGGGGGGTTTATCAAAGCTTTCCCTTACAATTTTATATCTCTTGAAAAGACCCGCTGTGGTGCTAGTTGTCCGTCAATGGCCACTCTAAGCTGAATGTGCCTGCCCTCGTCAGATCGCAAACGCTAAGCAGCTTGAGGCTGGGTAAGTACCGGCATGGGAGACTGGCTGGGAATCCCCGGTACCGTTGACTTGCTATTTTGTTTTTCTCAAAGCTTTCCCTTACGATTGTTTTCATCTTGAAAAGACTAGCAGACGCGAAAGCAATCGGTCAATGGCCACACTAAGCTGAATGTGCCTGCCCTCGTCAGATCGCAAATGCTAAGCAGCTTGGGGCTAGGCAAGTACCAGCATGGGAGACTGGCTGGGAATCCCTGGTACCGTTGACTTGGTTTTTTCGTTTTGATCCAAGCTTTCCCTAACGATTGTATTCCTCTTGAAAAGAGCTGCACTGGTGTGAACAATTTGTCATTGGCCACTCTAAGCTGAATGTGCCAGCTCTGGTCAGATCGCAAATGCTAAGCAGCTTGAGGCTGGGCAAGTTTCTTTTTTTTTTTTTGGGGGGGGGGGGGTTTATCAAAGCTTTCCCTTACAATTTTATATCTCTTGAAAAGACCCGCTGTGGTGCTAGTTGTCCGTCAATGGCCACTCTAAGCTGAATGTGCCTGCCCTCGTCAGATCGCAAACGCTAAGCAGCTTGAGGCTGGGCAAGTACCGGCATGGGAGACTGGCTGGGAATCCCCGGTACCGTTGACTTGCTGTTTTTTTTTTCTCAAAGCTTTCCCTTACGATTGTTTTCATCTTGAAAAGACTAGCAGACGCGAAAGCAATCGGTCAATGGCCACACTAAGCTGAATGTGCCTGCCCTCGTCAGATCGCAAATGCTAAGCAGCTTGAGGCTAGGCAAGTACCAGCATGGGAGACTGGCTGGGAATCCCTGGTACCGTTGACTTGGTTTTTTCGTTTTGATCCAAGCTTTCCCTGACGATTGTATTCCTCTTGAAAAGAGCCGCACTGGTGTGAACAATCTGTCATTGGCCACTCTAAGCTGAATGTGCCAGCTCTGGTTAGATCGCAAATGCTAAGCAACTTGAGGCTGGGCAAGTTTCTTTTTTTTTTTTTTTTGGGGGGGGGGTTTATCAAAGCTTTCCCTTACAATTTTATATCTCTTGAAAAGACCCGCTGTGGTGCTAGTTGTCCGTCAATGGCCACTCTAAGCTGAATGTGCCTGCCCTCGTCAGATCGCAAACGCTAAGCAGCTTGAGGCTGGGCAAGTACCGGCATGGGAGACTGGCTGGGAATCCCCGGTACCGTTGACTTGCTATTTTGTTTTTCTCAAAGCTTTCCCTTACGATTGTTTTCATCTTGAAAAGACTAGCAGACGCAAAAGCAATCGGTCAATGGCCACACTAAGCTGAATGTGCCTGCCCTCGTCAGATCGCAAATGCTAAGCAGCTTGAGGCTAGGCAAGTACCAGCATGGGAGACTGGCTGGGAATCCCTGGTACCGTTGACTTGGTTTTTTCGTTTTGATCCAAGCTTTCCCTGACGATTGTATTCCTCTTGAAAAGAGCCGCACTGGTGTGAACAATCTGTCATTGGCCACTCTAAGCTGAATGTGCCAGCTCTGGTTAGATCGCAAATGCTAAGCAGCTTGAGGCTGGGCAAGTTTCTTTTTTTTTTTTTTTTGGGGGGGGGGTTTATCAAAGCTTTCCCTTACAATTTTATATCTCTTGAAAAGACCCGCTGTGGTGCTAGTTGTCCGTCAATGGCCACTCTAAGCTGAATGTGCCTGCCCTCGTCAGATCGCAAACGCTAAGCAGCTTGAGGCTGGGCAAGTACCGGCATGGGAGACTGGCTGGGAATCCCCGGTACCGTTGACTTGCTATTTTGTTTTTCTCAAAGCTTTCCCTTACGATTGTTTTCATCTTGAAAAGACTAGCAGACGCGAAAGCAATCGGTCAATGGCCACACTAAGCTGAATGTGCCTGCCCTCGTCAGATCGCAAATGCTAAGCAGCTTGAGGCTAGGCAAGTACCAGCATGGGAGACTGGCTGGGAATCCCTGGTACCGTTGACTTGGTTTTTTTGTTTTGATCCAAGCTTTCCCTGACGATTGTATTCCTCTTGAAAAGAGCCGCACTGGTGTGAACAATCTGTCATTGGCCACTCTAAGCTGAATGTGCCAGCTCTGGTTAGATTGCAAATGCTAAGCAGCTTGAGGCTGGGCAAGTTTCTTTTTTTTTTTTTGGGGGGGGGTTTATCAAAGCTTTCCCTTACAATTTTATATCTCTTGAAAAGACCCGCTGTGGTGCTAGTTGTCCGTCAATGGCCACTCTAAGCTGAATGTGCCTTCCCTCGTCAGATCGCAAACGCTAAGCAGCTTGAGGCTGGGCAAGTACCGGCATGGGAGACTGGCTGGGAATCCCCGGTACCGTTGACTTGCTATTTTGTTTTTCTCAAAGCTTTCCCTTACGATTGTTTTCATCTTGAAAAGACTAGCAGACGCGAAAGCAATCGGTCAATGGCCACACTAAGCTGAATGTGCCTGCCCTCGTCAGATCGCAAATGCTAAGTAGCTTGAGGCTAGGCAAGTACCAGCATGGGAGACTGGCTGGGAATCCCTGGTACCGTTGACTTGGTTTTTTCGTTTTGATCCAAGCTTTCTCTGACGATTGTATTCCTCTTGAAAAGAGCCGCACTGGTTTGAACAATCTGTCATTGGCCACTCTAAGCTGAATGTGCCAGCTCTGGTCAGATCGCAAATGCTAAGCAGCTTGAGGCTGGGCAAGTTTCTTTTTTTTTTTTTTCTTTTTTTTTTTTGGGGGGGGGGTTTATCAAAGCTTTCCCTTACAATTTTATATCTCTTGAAAAGACCCGCTGTGGTGCTAGTTGTCCGTCAATGGCCACTCTAAGCTGAATGTGCCTGCCCTCGTCAGATCGCAAACGCTAAGCAGCTTGAGGCTGGGCAAGTACCGGCATGGGAGACTGGCTGGGAATCCCCGGTACCGTTGACTTGCTATTTTGTTTTTCTCAAAGCTTTCCCTTACGATTGTTTTCATCTTGAAAAGACTAGCAGACGCGAAAGCAATCGGTCAATGGCCACACTAAGCTGAATGTGCCTGCCCTCGTCAGATCGCAAATGCTAAGCAGCTTGAGGCTAGGCAAGTACCAGCATGGGAGACTGGCTGGGAATCCCTGGTACCGTTGACTTGGTTTTTTCGTTTTGATCCAAGCTTTCCCTGACGATTGTATTCCTCTTGAAAAGAGCCGCACTGGTGTGAACAATCTGTCATTGGCCACTCTAAGCTGAATGTGCCAGCTCTGGTTAGATCGCAAATGCTAAGCAGCTTGAGGCTGGGCAAGTTTCTTTTTTTTTTTTGGGGGGGGGGTTTATCAAAGCTTTCCCTTACAATTTTATATCTCATGAAAAGACCCGCTGTGGTGCTAGTTGTCCGTCAATGGCCACTCTAAGCTGAATGTGCCTGCCCTCGTCAGATCGCAAACGCTAAGCAGCTTGAGGCTGGGCAAGTACCGGCATGGGAGACTGGCTGGGAATCCCCGGTACCGTTGACTTGCTATTTTGTTTTTCTCAAAGCTTTCCCTTACGATTGTTTTCATCTTGAAAAGACTAGCAGACGCGAAAGCAATCGGTCAATGGCCACACTAAGCTGAATGTGCCTGCCCTCGTCAGATCGCAAATGCTAAGCAGCTTGAGGCTAGGCAAGTACCAGCATGGGAGACTGGCTGGGAATCCCTGGTACCGTTGACTTGGTTTTTTCGTTTTGATCCAAGCTTTCCCTGACGATTGTATTCCTCTTGAAAAGAGCCGCACTGGTGTGAACAATCTGTCATTGGCCACTCTAAGCTGAATGTGCCAGCTCTGGTTAGATCGCAAATGCTAAGCAGCTTGAGGCTGGGCAAGTTTCTTTTTTTTTTTTTTTTGGGGGGGGGGGTTTATCAAAGCTTTCCCTTACAATTTTATATCTCTTGAAAAGACCCGCTGTGGTGCTAGTTGTCCGTCAATGGCCACTCTAAGCTGAATGTGCCTGCCCTCGTCAGATCGCAAACGCTAAGCAGCTTGAGGCTGGGCAAGTACCGGCATGGGAGACTGGCTGGGAATCCCCGGTACCGTTGACTTGCTATTTTGTTTTTCTCAAAGCTTTCCCTTACGATTGTTTTCATCTTGAAAAGACTAGCAGACGCGAAAGCAATCGGTCAATGGCCACACTAAGCTGAATGTGCCTGCCCTCGTCAGATCGCAAATGCTAAGCAGCTTGAGGCTAGGCAAGTACCAGCATGGGAGACTGGCTGGGAATCCCTGGTACCGTTGACTTGTTTTTTTCGTTTTGATCCAAGCTTTCCCTGACGATTGTATTCCTCTTGAAAAGAGCCGCACTGGTGTGAACAATCTGTCATTGGCCACTCTAAGCTGAATGTGCCAGCTCTGGTTAGATCGCAAATGCTAAGCAGCCTGAGGCTGGGCAAGTTTCTTTTTTTTTTTTTTTGGGGGGGGGGGTTTATCAAAGCTTTCCCTTACAATTTTATATCTCTTGAAAAGACCCGCTGTGGTGCTAGTTGTCCGTCAATGGCCACTCTAAGCTGAATGTGCCTGCCCTCGTCAGATCGCAAACGCTAAGCAGCTTGAGGCTGGGCAAGTACCGGGATGGGAGACTGGCTGGGAATCCCCGGTACCGTTGACTTGCTATTTTGTTTTTCTCAAAGCTTTCCCTTACGATTGTTTTCATCTTGAAAAGACTAGCAGACGCGAAAGCAATCGGTCAATGGCCACACTAAGCTGAATGTGCCTGCCCTCGTCAGATCGCAAATGCTAAGCAGCTTGGGGCTAGGCAAGTACCAGCATGGGAGACTGGCTGGGAATCCCTGGTACCGTTGACTTGGTTTTTTCGTTTTGATCCAAGCTTTCCCTAACGATTGTATTCCTCTTGAAAAGAGCCGCACTGGTGTGAACAATTTGTCATTGGCCACTCTAAGCTGAATGTGCCAGCTCTGGTCAGATCGCATAATGCTAAGCAGCTTGAGGCTGGGCAAGTTTCTTTTTTTTTTTTTTTGGGGGGGGGGTTTATCAAAGCTTTCCCTTACAATTTTATATCTCTTGAAAAGACCCGCTGTGGTGCTAGTTGTCCGTCAATGGCCACTCTAAGCTGAATGTGCCTGCCCTCGTCAGATCGCAAACGCTAAGCAGCTTGAGGCTGGGCAAGTACCGGCATGGGAGACTGGCTGGGAATCCCCGGTACCGTTGACTTGCTATTTTTTTTTTCTCAAAGCTTTCCCTTACGATTGTTTTCATCTTGAATAGACTAGCAGACGCGAAAGCAATCGGTCAATGGCCACACTAAGCTGAATGTGCCTGCCCTCGTCAGATCGCAAATGCTAAGCAGCTTGAGGCTAGGCAAGTACCAGCATGGGAGACTGGCTGGGAATCCCTGGTACCGTTGACTTGGTTTTTTCGTTTTGATCCAAGCTTTCCCTGACGATTGTATTCCTCTTGAAAAGAGCCGCACTGGTTTGAACAATCTGTCATTGGCCACTCTAAGCTGAATGTGCCAGCTCTGGTCAGATCGCAAATGCTAAGCAGCTTGAGGCTGGGCAAGTTTCTTTTTTCTTTTTTTTTTTTTTTTTTGGGGGGGGGGTTTATCAAAGCTTTCCCTTACAATTTTATATCTCTTGAAAAGACCCGCTGTGGTGCTAGTTGTCCGTCAATGGCCACTCTAAGCTGAATGTGCCTCCCCTCGTCAGATCGCAAACGCTAAGCAGCTTGAGGCTGGGCAAGTACCGGCATGGGAGACTGGCTGGGAATCCCCGGTACCGTTGACTTGCTATTTTGTTTTTCTCAAAGCTTTCCCTTACGATTCTTTTCATCTTGAAAAGACTAGCAGACGCGAAAGCAATCGGTCAATGGCCACACTAAGCTGAATGTGCCTGCCCTCGTCAGATCGCAAATGCTAAGCAGCTTGAGGCTAGGCAAGTACCAGCATGGGAGACTGGCTGGGAATCCCTGGTACCGTTGACTTGGTTTTTTCGTTTTGATCCAAGCTTTCCCTGACGATTGTATTCCTCTTGAAAAGAGCCGCACTGGTGTGAACAATCTGTCATTGGCCACTCTAAGCTGAATGTGCCAGCTCTGGTTAGATCGCAAATGCTAAGCAGCTTGAGGCTGGGCAAGTTTCTTTTTTTTTTTTTTTGGGGGGGGGGTTTATCAAAGCTTTCCCTTACAATTTTATATCTCTTGAAAAGACCCGCTGTGGTGCTAGTTGTCCGTCAATGGCCACTCTAAGCTGAATGTGCCTGCCCTCGTCAGATCGCAAACGCTAAGCAGCTTGAGGCTGGGCAAGTACCGGCATGGGAGACTGGCTGGGAATCCCCGGTACCGTTGACTTGCTATTTTGTTTTTCTCAAAGCTTTCCCTTACGATTGTTTTCATCTTGAAAAGACTAGCAGACGCGAAAGCAATCGGTCAATGGCCACACTAAGCTGAATGTGCCTGCCCTCGTCAGATCGCAAATGCTAAGCAGCTTGAGGCTAGGCAAGTACCAGCATGGGAGACTGGCTGGGAATCCCTGGTACCGTTGACTTGGTTTTTCGTTTTGATCCAAGCTTTCCCTGACGATTGTATTCCTCTTGAAAAGAGCCGCACTGGTGTGAACAATCTGTCATTGGCCACTCTAAGCTGAATGTGCCAGCTCTGGTTAGATCGCAAATGCTAAGCAGCTTGAGGCTGGGCAAGTTTCTTTTTTTTTTTGGGGGGGGGGGGGGTTTATCAAAGCTTTCCCTTACAATTTTATATCTCTTGAAAAGACCCGCTGTGGTGCTAGTTGTCCGTCAATGGCCACTCTAAGCTGAATGTGCCTGCCCTCGTCAGATCGCAAACGCTAAGCAGCTTGAGGCTGGGCAAGTACCGGCATGGGGGACTGGCTGGGAATCCCCGGTACCGTTGACTTGCTATTTTTTTTTTCTCAAAGCTTTCCCTTACGATTGTTTTCATCTTGAAAAGACTAGCAGACGCGAAAGCAATCGGTCAATGGCCACACTAAGCTGAATGTGCCTGCCCTCGTCAGATCGCAAATGCTAAGCAGCTTGAGGCTAGGCAAGTACCAGCATGGGAGACTGGCTGGGAATCCCTGGTACCGTTGACTTGGTTTTTTCGTTTTGATCCAAGCTTTCCCTGACGATTGTATTCCTCTTGAAAAGAGCCGCACTGGTTTGAACAATCTGTCATTGGCCACTCTAAGCTGAATGTGCCAGCTCTGGTCAGATCGCAAATGCTAAGCAGCTTGAGGCTGGGCAAGTTTCTTTTTTTTTTTTTTTTTTTTTTTTTGGGGGGGGGGGTTTATCAAAGCTTTCCCTTACAATTTTATATCTCTTGAAAAGACCCGCTGTGGTGCTAGTTGTCCGTCAATGGCCACTCTAAGCTGAATGTGCCTGCCCTCGTCAGATCGCAAACGCTAAGCAGCTTGAGGCTGGGCAAGTACCGGCATGGGAGACTGGCTGGGAATCCCCGGTACCGTTGACTTGCTATTTTGTTTTTCTCAAAGCTTTCCCTTACGATTGTTTTCATCTTGAAAAGACTAGCAGACGCGAAAGCAATCGGTCAATGGCCACACTAAGCTGAATGTGCCTGCCCTCGTCAGATCGCAAATGCTAAGCAGCTTGAGGCTAGGCAAGTACCAGCATGGGAGACTGGCTGGGAATCCCTGGTACCGTTGACTTGGTTTTTTCGTTTTGATCCAAGCTTTCCCTGACGATTGTATTCCTCTTGAAAAGAGCCGCACTGGTGTGAACAATCTGTCATTGGCCACTCTAAGCTGAATGTGCCAGCTCTGGTTAGATCGCAAATGCTAAGCAGCTTGAGGCTGGGCAAGTTTCTTTTTTTTTTTTTTTTTGGGGGGGGGGGGTTTATCAAAGCTTTCCCTTACAATTTTATATCTCTTGAAAAGACCCGCTGTGGTGCTAGTTGTCCGTCAATGGCCACTCTAAGCTGAATGTGCCTGCCCTCGTCAGATCGCAAACGCTAAGCAGCTTGAGGCTGGGCAAGTACCGGCATGGGAGACTGGCTGGGAATCCCCGGTACCGTTGACTTGCTATTTTGTTTTTCTCAAAGCTTTCCCTTACGATTGTTTTCATCTTGAAAAGACTAGCAGACGCAAAAGCAATCGGTCAATGGCCACACTAAGCTGAATGTGCCTGCCCTCGTCAGATCGCAAATGCTAAGCAGCTTGAGGCTAGGCAAGTACCAGCATGGGAGACTGGCTGGGAATCCCTGGTACCGTTGACTTGGTTTTTTCGTTTTGATCCAAGCTTTCCCTGACGATTGTATTCCTCTTGAAAAGAGCCGCAGTGGTGTGAACAATCTGTCATTGGCCACTCTAAGCTGAATGTGCCAGCTCTGGTTAGATCGCAAATGCTAAGCAGCTTGAGGCTGGGCAAGTTTCTTTTTTTTTTTTGGGGGGGGGGGGGTTTATCAAAGCTTTCCCTTACAATTTTATATCTCTTGAAAAGACCCGCTGTGGTGCTAGTTGTCCGTCAATGGCCACTCTAAGCT
The DNA here is from genome assembly GCF_051348905.1 of Ranitomeya variabilis. Lineage (NCBI taxonomy): Eukaryota > Metazoa > Chordata > Amphibia > Anura > Dendrobatidae > Ranitomeya > Ranitomeya variabilis. The sequence continues at coordinate 770,519,196 of NC_135232.1, forward strand.
GAATGTGCCTGCCCTCGTCAGATCGCAAACGCTAAGCAGCTTGAGGCTGGGCAAGTACCGGCATGGGAGACTGGCTGGGAATCCCCGGTACCGTTGACTTGCTATTTTGTTTTTCTCAAAGCTTTCCCTTACGATTGTTTTCATCTTGAAAAGACTAGCAGACGCGAAAGCAATCGGTCAATGGCCACACTAAGCTGAATGTGCCTGCCCTCGTCAGATCGCAAATGCTAAGCAGCTTGAGGCTAGGCAAGTACCAGCATGGGAGACTGGCTGGGAATCCCTGGTACCGTTGACTTGGTTTTTTCGTTTTGATCCAAGCTTTCCCTGACGATTGTATTCCTCTTGAAAAGAGCCGCACTGGTGTGAACAATCTGTCATTGGCCACTCTAAGCTGAATGTGCCAGCTCTGGTTAGATCGCAAATGCTAAGCAGCTTGAGGCTGGGCAAGTTTCTTTTTTTTTTTTTTGTGGGGGGGGGGGTTTATCAAAGCTTTCCCTTACAATTTTATATCTCTTGAAAAGACCCGCTGTGGTGCTAGTTGTCCGTCAATGGCCACTCTAAGCTGAATGTGCCTGCCCTCGTCAGATCGCAAACGCTAAGCAGCTTGAGGCTGGGTAAGTACCGGCATGGGAGACTGGCTGGGAATCCCCGGTACCGTTGACTTGCTATTTTGTTTTTCTCAAAGCTTTCCCTTACGATTGTTTTCATCTTGAAAAGACTAGCAGACGCGAAAGCAATCGGTCAATGGCCACACTAAGCTGAATGTGCCTGCCCTCGTCAGATCGCAAATGCTAAGCAGCTTGAGGCTAGGCAAGTACCAGCATGGGAGACTGGCTGGGAATCCCTGGTACCGTTGACTTGGTTTTTTCGTTTTGATCCAAGCTTTCCCTGACGATTGTATTCCTCTTGAAAAGAGCCGCACTGGTGTGAACAATCTGTCATTGGCCACTCTAAGCTGAATGTGCCAGCTCTGGTTAGATCGCAAATGCTAAGCAGCTTGAGGCTGGGCAAGTTTCTTTTTTTTTTTTTTTTGTGGGGGGGGGGGTTTATCAAAGCTTTCCCTTACAATTTTATATCTCTTGAAAAGACCCGCTGTGGTGCTAGTTGTCCGTCAATGGCCACTCTAAGCTGAATGTGCCTGCCCTCGTCAGATCGCAAACGCTAAGCAGCTTGAGGCTGGGTAAGTACCGGCATGGGAGACTGGCTGGGAATCCCCGGTACCGTTGACTTGCTATTTTGTTTTTCTCAAAGCTTTCCCTTACGATTGTTTTCATCTTGAAAAGACTAGCAGACGCGAAAGCAATCGGTCAATGGCCACACTAAGCTGAATGTGCCTGCCCTCGTCAGATCGCAAATGCTAAGCAGCTTGGGGCTAGGCAAGTACCAGCATGGGAGACTGGCTGGGAATCCCTGGTACCGTTGACTTGGTTTTTTCGTTTTGATCCAAGCTTTCCCTAACGATTGTATTCCTCTTGAAAAGAGCTGCACTGGTGTGAACAATTTGTCATTGGCCACTCTAAGCTGAATGTGCCAGCTCTGGTCAGATCGCAAATGCTAAGCAGCTTGAGGCTGGGCAAGTTTCTTTTTTTTTTTTTTGGGGGGGGGGGTTTATCAAAGCTTTCCCTTACAATTTTATATCTCTTGAAAAGACCCGCTGTGGTGCTAGTTGTCCGTCAATGGCCACTCTAAGCTGAATGTGCCTGCCCTCGTCAGATCGCAAACGCTAAGCAGCTTGAGGCTGGGCAAGTACCGGCATGGGAGACTGGCTGGGAATCCCCGGTACCGTTGACTTGCTGTTTTTTTTTTCTCAAAGCTTTCCCTTACGATTGTTTTCATCTTGAAAAGACTAGCAGACGCGAAAGCAATCGGTCAATGGCCACACTAAGCTGAATGTGCCTGCCCTCGTCAGATCGCAAATGCTAAGCAGCTTGAGGCTAGGCAAGTACCAGCATGGGAGACTGGCTGGGAATCCCTGGTACCGTTGACTTGGTTTTTTCGTTTTGATCCAAGCTTTCCCTGACGATTGTATTCCTCTTGAAAAGAGCCGCACTGGTGTGAACAATCTGTCATTGGCCACTCTAAGCTGAATGTGCCAGCTCTGGTTAGATCGCAAATGCTAAGCAGCTTGAGGCTGGGCAAGTTTCTTTTTTTTTTTTTTTTGGGGGGGGGGTTTATCAAAGCTTTCCCTTACAATTTTATATCTCTTGAAAAGACCCGCTGTGGTGCTAGTTGTCCGTCAATGGCCACTCTAAGCTGAATGTGCCTGCCCTCGTCAGATCGCAAACGCTAAGCAGCTTGAGGCTGGGCAAGTACCGGCATGGGAGACTGGCTGGGAATCCCCGGTACCGTTGACTTGCTATTTTGTTTTTCTCAAAGCTTTCCCTTACGATTGTTTTCATCTTGAAAAGACTAGCAGACGCAAAAGCAATCGGTCAATGGCCACACTAAGCTGAATGTGCCTGCCCTCGTCAGATCGCAAATGCTAAGCAGCTTGAGGCTAGGCAAGTACCAGCATGGGAGACTGGCTGGGAATCCCTGGTACCGTTGACTTGGTTTTTTCGTTTTGATCCAAGCTTTCCCTGACGATTGTATTCCTCTTGAAAAGAGCCGCACTGGTGTGAACAATCTGTCATTGGCCACTCTAAGCTGAATGTGCCAGCTCTGGTTAGATCGCAAATGCTAAGCAGCTTGAGGCTGGGCAAGTTTCTTTTTTTTTTTTTTTTGGGGGGGGGGTTTATCAAAGCTTTCCCTTACAATTTTATATCTCTTGAAAAGACCCGCTGTGGTGCTAGTTGTCCGTCAATGGCCACTCTAAGCTGAATGTGCCTGCCCTCGTCAGATCGCAAACGCTAAGCAGCTTGAGGCTGGGCAAGTACCGGCATGGGAGACTGGCTGGGAATCCCCGGTACCGTTGACTTGCTATTTTGTTTTTCTCAAAGCTTTCCCTTACGATTGTTTTCATCTTGAAAAGACTAGCAGACGCGAAAGCAATCGGTCAATGGCCACACTAAGCTGAATGTGCCTGCCCTCGTCAGATCGCAAATGCTAAGCAGCTTGAGGCTAGGCAAGTACCAGCATGGGAGACTGGCTGGGAATCCCTGGTACCGTTGACTTGGTTTTTTTGTTTTGATCCAAGCTTTCCCTGACGATTGTATTCCTCTTGAAAAGAGCCGCACTGGTGTGAACAATCTGTCATTGGCCACTCTAAGCTGAATGTGCCAGCTCTGGTTAGATTGCAAATGCTAAGCAGCTTGAGGCTGGGCAAGTTTCTTTTTTTTTTTTTTGGGGGGGGGTTTATCAAAGCTTTCCCTTACAATTTTATATCTCTTGAAAAGACCCGCTGTGGTGCTAGTTGTCCGTCAATGGCCACTCTAAGCTGAATGTGCCTTCCCTCGTCAGATCGCAAACGCTAAGCAGCTTGAGGCTGGGCAAGTACCGGCATGGGAGACTGGCTGGGAATCCCCGGTACCGTTGACTTGCTATTTTGTTTTTCTCAAAGCTTTCCCTTACGATTGTTTTCATCTTGAAAAGACTAGCAGACGCGAAAGCAATCGGTCAATGGCCACACTAAGCTGAATGTGCCTGCCCTCGTCAGATTGCAAATGCTAAGCAGCTTGAGGCTAGGCAAGTACCAGCATGGGAGACTGGCTGGGAATCCCTGGTACCGTTGACTTGGTTTTTTCGTTTTGATCCAAGCTTTCCCTGACGATTGTATTCCTCTTGAAAAGAGCCGCACTGGTTTGAACAATCTGTCATTGGCCACTCTAAGCTGAATGTGCCAGCTCTGGTCAGATCGCAAATGCTAAGCAGCTTGAGGCTGGGCAAGTTTCTTTTTTTTTTTTTTCTTTTTTTTTTTTGGGGGGGGGGTTTATCAAAGCTTTCCCTTACAATTTTATATCTCTTGAAAAGACCCGCTGTGGTGCTAGTTGTCCGTCAATGGCCACTCTAAGCTGAATGTGCCTGCCCTCGTCAGATCGCAAACGCTAAGCAGCTTGAGGCTGGGCAAGTACCGGCATGGGAGACTGGCTGGGAATCCCTGGTACCGTTGACTTGGTTTTTTCGTTTTGATCCAAGCTTTCCCTGACGATTGTATTCCTCTTGAAAAGAGCCGCACTGGTGTGAACAATCTGTCATTGGCCACTCTAAGCTGAATGTGCCAGCTCTGGTTAGATCGCAAATGCTAAGCAGCTTGAGGCTGGGCAAGTTTCTTTTTTTTTTTTGGGGGGGGGGTTTATCAAAGCTTTCCCTTACAATTTTATATCTCATGAAAAGACCCGCTGTGGTGCTAGTTGTCCGTCAATGGCCACTCTAAGCTGAATGTGCCTGCCCTCGTCAGATCGCAAACGCTAAGCAGCTTGAGGCTGGGCAAGTACCGGCATGGGAGACTGGCTGGGAATCCCCGGTACCGTTGACTTGCTATTTTGTTTTTCTCAAAGCTTTCCCTTACGATTGTTTTCATCTTGAAAAGACTAGCAGACGCGAAAGCAATCGGTCAATGGCCACACTAAGCTGAATGTGCCTGCCCTCGTCAGATCGCAAATGCTAAGCAGCTTGAGGCTAGGCAAGTACCAGCATGGGAGACTGGCTGGGAATCCCTGGTACCGTTGACTTGGTTTTTTCGTTTTGATCCAAGCTTTCCCTGACGATTGTATTCCTCTTGAAAAGAGCCGCACTGGTGTGAACAATCTGTCATTGGCCACTCTAAGCTGAATGTGCCAGCTCTGGTTAGATCGCAAATGCTAAGCAGCTTGAGGCTGGGCAAGTTTCTTTTTTTTTTTTGGGGGGGGGGTTTATCAAAGCTTTCCCTTACAATTTTATATCTCATGAAAAGACCCGCTGTGGTGCTAGTTGTCCGTCAATGGCCACTCTAAGCTGAATGTGCCTGCCCTCGTCAGATCGCAAACGCTAAGCAGCTTGAGGCTGGGCAAGTACCGGCATGGGAGACTGGCTGGGAATCCCCGGTACCGTTGACTTGCTATTTTGTTTTTCTCAAAGCTTTCCCTTACGATTGTTTTCATCTTGAAAAGACTAGCAGACGCGAAAGCAATCGGTCAATGGCCACACTAAGCTGAATGTGCCTGCCCTCGTCAGATCGCAAATGCTAAGCAGCTTGAGGCTAGGCAAGTACCAGCATGGGAGACTGGCTGGGAATCCCTGGTACCGTTGACTTGGTTTTTTCGTTTTGATCCAAGCTTTCCCTGACGATTGTATTCCTCTTGAAAAGAGCCGCACTGGTGTGAACAATCTGTCATTGGCCACTCTAAGCTGAATGTGCCAGCTCTGGTTAGATCGCAAATGCTAAGCAGCTTGAGGCTGGGCAAGTTTCTTTTTTTTTTTTTTTTGGGGGGGGGGGTTTATCAAAGCTTTCCCTTACAATTTTATATCTCTTGAAAAGACCCGCTGTGGTGCTAGTTGTCCGTCAATGGCCACTCTAAGCTGAATGTGCCTGCCCTCGTCAGATCGCAAACGCTAAGCAGCTTGAGGCTGGGCAAGTACCGGCATGGGAGACTGGCTGGGAATCCCCGGTACCGTTGACTTGCTATTTTGTTTTTCTCAAAGCTTTCCCTTACGATTGTTTTCATCTTGAAAAGACTAGCAGACGCGAAAGCAATCGGTCAATGGCCACACTAAGCTGAATGTGCCTGCCCTCGTCAGATCGCAAATGCTAAGCAGCTTGAGGCTAGGCAAGTACCAGCATGGGAGACTGGCTGGGAATCCCTGGTACCGTTGACTTGTTTTTTTCGTTTTGATCCAAGCTTTCCCTGACGATTGTATTCCTCTTGAAAAGAGCCGCACTGGTGTGAACAATCTGTCATTGGCCACTCTAAGCTGAATGTGCCAGCTCTGGTTAGATCGCAAATGCTAAGCAGCCTGAGGCTGGGCAAGTTTCTTTTTTTTTTTTTTGGGGGGGGGGGGTTTATCAAAGCTTTCCCTTACAATTTTATATCTCTTGAAAAGACCCGCTGTGGTGCTAGTTGTCCGTCAATGGCCACTCTAAGCTGAATGTGCCTGCCCTCGTCAGATCGCAAACGCTAAGCAGCTTGAGGCTGGGCAAGTACCGGGATGGGAGACTGGCTGGGAATCCCCGGTACCGTTAACTTGCTATTTTGTTTTTCTCAAAGCTTTCCCTTACGATTGTTTTCATCTTGAAAAGACTAGCAGACGCGAAAGCAATCGGTCAATGGCCACACTAAGCTGAATGTGCCTGCCCTCGTCAGATCGCAAATGCTAAGCAGCTTGGGGCTAGGCAAGTACCAGCATGGGAGACTGGCTGGGAATCCCTGGTACCGTTGACTTGGTTTTTTCGTTTTGATCCAAGCTTTCCCTAACGATTGTATTCCTCTTGAAAAGAGCCGCACTGGTGTGAACAATTTGTCATTGGCCACTCTAAGCTGAATGTGCCAGCTCTGGTCAGATCGCAAATGCTAAGCAGCTTGAGGCTGGGCAAGTTTCTTTTTTTTTTTTTTTGGGGGGGGGGTTTATCAAAGCTTTCCCTTACAATTTTATATCTCTTGAAAAGACCCGCTGTGGTGCTAGTTGTCCGTCAATGGCCACTCTAAGCTGAATGTGCCTGCCCTCGTCAGATCGCAAACGCTAAGCAGCTTGAGGCTGGGCAAGTACCGGCATGGGAGACTGGCTGGGAATCCCCGGTACCGTTGACTTGCTATTTTTTTTTTCTCAAAGCTTTCCCTTACGATTGTTTTCATCTTGAATAGACTAGCAGACGCGAAAGCAATCAGTCAATGGCCACACTAAGCTGAATGTGCCTGCCCTCGTCAGATCGCAAATGCTAAGCAGCTTGAGGCTAGGCAAGTACCAGCATGGGAGACTGGCTGGGAATCCCTGGTACCGTTGACTTGGTTTTTTCGTTTTGATCCAAGCTTTCCCTGACGATTGTATTCCTCTTGAAAAGAGCCGCACTGGTTTGAACAATCTGTCATTGGCCACTCTAAGCTGAATGTGCCAGCTCTGGTCAGATCGCAAATGCTAAGCAGCTTGAGGCTGGGCAAGTTTCTTTTTTCTTTTTTTTTTTTTTTTTTGGGGGGGGGGTTTATCAAAGCTTTCCCTTACAATTTTATATCTCTTGAAAAGACCCGCTGTGGTGCTAGTTGTCCGTCAATGGCCACTCTAAGCTGAATGTGCCTCCCCTCGTCAGATCGCAAACGCTAAGCAGCTTGAGGCTGGGCAAGTACCGGCATGGGAGACTGGCTGGGAATCCCCGGTACCGTTGACTTGCTATTTTGTTTTTCTCAAAGCTTTCCCTTACGATTCTTTTCATCTTGAAAAGACTAGCAGACGCGAAAGCAATCGGTCAATGGCCACACTAAGCTGAATGTGCCTGCCCTCGTCAGATCGCAAATGCTAAGCAGCTTGAGGCTAGGCAAGTACCAGCATGGGAGACTGGCTGGGAATCCCTGGTACCATTGACTTGGTTTTTTCGTTTTGATCCAAGCTTTCCCTGACGATTGTATTCCTCTTGAAAAGAGCCGCACTGGTGTGAACAATCTGTCATTGGCCACTCTAAGCTGAATGTGCCAGCTCTGGTTAGATCGCAAATGCTAAGCAGCTTGAGGCTGGGCAAGTTTCTTTTTTTTTTTTTTTGGGGGGGGGGTTTATCAAAGCTTTCCCTTACAATTTTATATCTCTTGAAAAGACCCGCTGTGGTGCTAGTTGTCCGTCAATGGCCACTCTAAGCTGAATGTGCCTGCCCTCGTCAGATCGCAAACGCTAAGCAGCTTGAGGCTGGGCAAGTACCGGCATGGGAGACTGGCTGGGAATCCCCGGTACCGTTGACTTGCTATTTTGTTTTTCTCAAAGCTTTCCCTTACGATTGTTTTCATCTTGAAAAGACTAGCAGACGCGAAAGCAATCGGTCAATGGCCACACTAAGCTGAATGTGCCTGCCCTCGTCAGATCGCAAATGCTAAGCAGCTTGAGGCTAGGCAAGTACCAGCATGGGAGACTGGCTGGGAATCCCTGGTACCGTTGACTTGGTTTTTCGTTTTGATCCAAGCTTTCCCTGACGATTGTATTCCTCTTGAAAAGAGCCGCACTGGTGTGAACAATCTGTCATTGGCCACTCTAAGCTGAATGTGCCAGCTCTGGTTAGATCGCAAATGCTAAGCAGCTTGAGGCTGGGCAAGTTTCTTTTTTTTTTTGGGGGGGGGGGGGGTTTATCAAAGCTTTCCCTTACAATTTTATATCTCTTGAAAAGACCCGCTGTGGTGCTAGTTGTCCGTCAATGGCCACTCTAAGCTGAATGTGCCTGCCCTCGTCAGATCGCAAACGCTAAGCAGCTTGAGGCTGGGCAAGTACCGGCATGGGGGACTGGCTGGGAATCCCCGGTACCGTTGACTTGCTATTTTTTTTTTCTCAAAGCTTTCCCTTACGATTGTTTTCATCTTGAAAAGACTAGCAGACGCGAAAGCAATCGGTCAATGGCCACACTAAGCTGAATGTGCCTGCCCTCGTCAGATCGCAAATGCTAAGCAGCTTGAGGCTAGGCAAGTACCAGCATGGGAGACTGGCTGGGAATCCCTGGTACCGTTGACTTGGTTTTTTCGTTTTGATCCAAGCTTTCCCTGACGATTGTATTCCTCTTGAAAAGAGCCGCACTGGTTTGAACAATCTGTCATTGGCCACTCTAAGCTGAATGTGCCAGCTCTGGTCAGATCGCAAATGCTAAGCAGCTTGAGGCTGGGCAAGTTTTTTTTTTTTTTTTTTTTGGGGGGGGGGGTTTATCAAAGCTTTCCCTTACAATTTTATATCTCTTGAAAAGACCCGCTGTGGTGCTAGTTGTCCGTCAATGGCCACTCTAAGCTGAATGTGCCTGCCCTCGTCAGATCGCAAACGCTAAGCAGCTTGAGGCTGGGCAAGTACCGGCATGGGAGACTGGCTGGGAATCCCCGGTACCGTTGACTTGCTATTTTGTTTTTCTCAAAGCTTTCCCTTACGATTGTTTTCATCTTGAAAAGACTAGCAGACGCGAAAGCAATCGGTCAATGGCCACACTAAGCTGAATGTGCCTGCCCTCGTCAGATCGCAAATGCTAAGCAGCTTGAGGCTAGGCAAGTACCAGCATGGGAGACTGGCTGGGAATCCCTGGTACCGTTGACTTGGTTTTTTCGTTTTGATCCAAGCTTTCCCTGACGATTGTATTCCTCTTGAAAAGAGCCGCACTGGTGTGAACAATCTGTCATTGGCCACTCTAAGCTGAATGTGCCAGCTCTGGTTAGATCGCAAATGCTAAGCAGCTTGAGGCTGGGCAAGTTTCTTTTTTTTTTTTTTTTTGGGGGGGGGGGGTTTATCAAAGCTTTCCCTTACAATTTTATATCTCTTGAAAAGACCCGCTGTGGTGCTAGTTGTCCGTCAATGGCCACTCTAAGCTGAATGTGCCTGCCCTCGTCAGATCGCAAACGCTAAGCAGCTTGAGGCTGGGCAAGTACCGGCATGGGAGACTGGCTGGGAATCCCCGGTACCGTTGACTTGCTATTTTGTTTTTCTCAAAGCTTTCCCTTACGATTGTTTTCATCTTGAAAAGACTAGCAGACGCAAAAGCAATCGGTCAATGGCCACACTAAGCTGAATGTGCCTGCCCTCGTCAGATCGCAAATGCTAAGCAGCTTGAGGCTAGGCAAGTACCAGCATGGGAGACTGGCTGGGAATCCCTGGTACCGTTGACTTGGTTTTTTCGTTTTGATCCAAGCTTTCCCTGACGATTGTATTCCTCTTGAAAAGAGCCGCAGTGGTGTGAACAATCTGTCATTGGCCACTCTAAGCTGAATGTGCCAGCTCTGGTTAGATCGCAAATGCTAAGCAGCTTGAGGCTGGGCAAGTTTCTTTTTTTTTTTTTGGGGGGGGGGGGTTTATCAAAGCTTTCCCTTACAATTTTATATCTCTTGAAAAGACCCGCTGTGGTGCTAGTTGTCCGTCAATGGCCACTCTAAGCTGAATGTGCCTGCCCTCGTCAGATCGCAAACGCTAAGCAGCTTGAGGCTGGGCAAGTACCGGCATGGGAGACTGGCTGGGAATCCCCGGTACCGTTGACTTGCTATTTTGTTTTTCTCAAAGCTTTCCCTTACGATTGTTTTCATCTTGAAAAGACTAGCAGACGCGAAAGCAATCGGTCAATGGCCACACTAAGCTGAATGTGCCTGCCCTCGTCAGATCGCAAATGCTAAGCAGCTTGAGGCTAGGCAAGTACCAGCATGGGAGACTGGCTGGGAATCCCTGGTACCGTTGACTTGTTTTTTTCGTTTTGATCCAAGCTTTCCCTGACGATTGTATTCCTCTTGAAAAGAGCCGCACTGGTGTGAACAATCTGTCATTGGCCACTCTAAGCTGAATGTGCCAGCTCTGGTTAGATCGCAAATGCTAAGCAGCTTGAGGCTGGGCAAGTTTCTTTTTTTTTTTTGGGGGGGGGGGTTTATCAAAGCTTTCCCTTACAATTTTATATCTCTTGAAAAGACCCGCTGTGGTGCTAGTTGTCCGTCAATGGCCACTCTAAGCTGAATGTGCCTGCCCTCGTCAGATCGCAAACGCTAAGCAGCTTGAGGCTGGGCAAGTACCGGCATGGGAGACTGGCTGGGAATCCCCGGTACCGTTGACTTGCTATTTTTTTTTTCTCAAAGCTTTCCCTTACGATTGTTTTCATCTTGAAAAGACTAGCAGACGCGAAAGCAATCGGTCAATGGCCACACTAAGCTGAATGTGCCTGCCCTCGTCAGATCGCAAATGCTAAGCAGCTTGAGGCTAGGCAAGTACCAGCATGGGAGACTGGCTGGGAATCCCTGGTACCGTTGACTTGGTTTTTTCGTTTTGATCCAAGCTTTCCCTGACGATTGTATTCCTCTTGAAAAGAGCCGCACTGGTTTGAACAATCTGTCATTGGCCACTCTAAGCTGAATGTGCCAGCTCTGGTCAGATCGCAAATGCTAAGCAGCTTGAGGCTGGGCAAGTTTCTTTTTTTTTTTTTTTTTTGGGGGGGGTTTATCAAAGCTTTCCCTTACAATTTTATATCTCTTGAAAAGACCCGCTGTGGGGCTAGTTGTCCGTCAATGGCCACTCTAAGCTGAATGTGCCTGCCCTCGTCAGATCGCAAACGCTAAGCAGCTTGAGGCTGGGCAAGTACCGGCATGGGAGACTGGCTGGGAATCCCCGGTACCGTTGACTTGCTATTTTGTTTTTCTCAAAGCTTTCCCTTACGATTGTTTTCATCTTGAAAAGACTAGCAGACGCGAAAGCAATCGGTCAATGGCCACACTAAGCTGAATGTGCCTGCCCTCGTCAGATCGCAAATGCTAAGCAGCTTGGGGCTAGGCAAGTACCAGCATGGGAGACTGGCTGGGAATCCCTGGTACCGTTGACTTGGTTTTTTCGTTTTGATCCAAGCTTTCCCTAACGATTGTATTCCTCTTGAAAAGAGCTGCACTGGTGCGAACAATTTGTCATTGGCCACTCTAAGCTGAATGTGCCAGCTCTGGTCAGATCGCAAATGCTAAGCAGCTTGAGGCTGGGCAAGTTTCTTTTTTTTTTTTTTTTGGGGGGGGGGTTTATCAAAGCTTTCCCTTACAATTTTATATCTCTTGAAAAGACCCGCTGTGGTGCTAGTTGTCCGTCAATGGCCACTCTAAGCTGAATGTGCCTGCCCTCGTCAGATCGCAAACGCTAAGCAGCTTGAGGCTGGGCAAGTACCGGCATGGGAGACTGGCTGGGAATCCCCGATACCGTTGACTTGCTATTTTTTTTTTCTCAAAGCTTTCCCTTACGATTGTTTTCATCTTGAAAAGACTAGCAGACGCGAAAGCAATCGGTCAATGGCCACACTAAGCTGAATGTGCCTGCCCTCGTCAGATCGCAAATGCTAAGCAGCTTGAGGCTAGGCAAGTACTAGCATGGGAGACTGGCTGGGAATCCCTGGTACCGTTGACTTGGTTTTTTCGTTTTGATCCAAGCTTTCCCTGACGATTGTATTCCTCTTGAAAAGAGCCGCACTGGTTTGAACAATCTGTCATTGGCCACTCTAAGCTGAATGTGCCAGCTCTGGTCAGATCGCAAATGCTAAGAAGCTTGAGGCTGGGCAAGTTTCTTTTTTTTTTTTTTTTTTTTTTTTTTGGGGGGGGGGGTTTATCAAAGCTTTCCCTTACAATTTTATATCTCTTGAAAAGACCCGCTGTGGTGCTAGTTGTCCGTCAATGGCCACTCTAAGCTGAATGTGCCTGCCCTCGTCAGATCGCAAACGCTAAGCAGCTTGAGGCTGGGCAAGTACCGGCATGGGAGACTGGCTGGGAATCCCCGGTACCGTTGACTTGCTATTTTGTTTTTCTCAAAGCTTTCCCTTACGATTGTTTTCATCTTGAAAAGACTAGCAGACGTGAAAGCAATCGGTCAATGGCCACACTAAGCTGAATGTGCCTGCCCTCGTCAGATCGCAAATGCTAAGCAGCTTGAGGCTAGGCAAGTACCAGCATGGGAGACTGGCTGGGAATCCCTGGTACCGTTGACTTGGTTTTTTCGTTTTGATCCAAGCTTTCCCTGACGATTGTATTCCTCTTGAAAAGAGCCGCACTGGTGTGAACAATCTGTCATTGGCCACTCTAAGCTGAATGTGCCAGCTCTGGTTAGATCGCAAATGCTAAGCAGCTTGAGGCTGGGCAAGTTTCTTTTTTTTTTTTTTTGTGGGGGGGGGGGTTTATCAAAGCTTTCCCTTACAATTTTATATCTCTTGAAAAGACCCGCTGTGGTGCTAGTTGTCCGTCAATGGCCACTCTAAGCTGAATGTGCCTGCCCTCGTCAGATCGCAAACGCTAAGCAGCTTGAGGCTGGGTAAGTACCGGCATGGGAGACTGGCTGGGAATCCCCGGTACCGTTGACTTGCTATTTTGTTTTTCTCAAAGCTTTCCCTTACGATTGTTTTCATCTTGAAAAGACTAGCAGACGCGAAAGCAATCGGTCAATGGCCACACTAAGCTGAATGTGCCTGCCCTCGTCAGATCGCAAATGCTAAGCAGCTTGGGGCTAGGCAAGTACCAGCATGGGAGACTGGCTGGGAATCCCTGGTACCGTTGACTTGGTTTTTTCGTTTTGATCCAAGCTTTCCCTAACGATTGTATTCCTCTTGAAAAGAGCTGCACTGGTGTGAACAATTTGTCATTGGCCACTCTAAGCTGAATGTGCCAGCTCTGGTCAGATCGCAAATGCTAAGCAGCTTGAGGCTGGGCAAGTTTCTTTTTTTTTTTTTGGGGGGGGGGGGTTTATCAAAGCTTTCCCTTACAATTTTATATCTCTTGAAAAGACCCGCTGTGGTGCTAGTTGTCCGTCAATGGCCACTCTAAGCTGAATGTGCCTGCCCTCGTCAGATCGCAAACGCTAAGCAGCTTGAGGCTGGGCAAGTACCGGCATGGGAGACTGGCTGGGAATCCCCGGTACCGTTGACTTGCTGTTTTTTTTTTCTCAAAGCTTTCCCTTACGATTGTTTTCATCTTGAAAAGACTAGCAGACGCGAAAGCAATCGGTCAATGGCCACACTAAGCTGAATGTGCCTGCCCTCGTCAGATCGCAAATGCTAAGCAGCTTGAGGCTAGGCAAGTACCAGCATGGGAGACTGGCTGGGAATCCCTGGTACCGTTGACTTGGTTTTTTCGTTTTGATCCAAGCTTTCCCTGACGATTGTATTCCTCTTGAAAAGAGCCGCACTGGTGTGAACAATCTGTCATTGGCCACTCTAAGCTGAATGTGCCAGCTCTGGTTAGATCGCAAATGCTAAGCAGCTTGAGGCTGGGCAAGTTTCTTTTTTTTTTTTTTTTGGGGGGGGGGTTTATCAAAGCTTTCCCTTACAATTTTATATCTCTTGAAAAGACCCGCTGTGGTGCTAGTTGTCCGTCAATGGCCACTCTAAGCTGAATGTGCCTGCCCTCGTCAGATCGCAAACGCTAAGCAGCTTGAGGCTGGGCAAGTACCGGCATGGGAGACTGGCTGGGAATCCCCGGTACCGTTGACTTGCTATTTTGTTTTTCTCAAAGCTTTCCCTTACGATTGTTTTCATCTTGAAAAGACTAGCAGACGCAAAAGCAATCGGTCAATGGCCACACTAAGCTGAATGTGCCTGCCCTCGTCAGATCGCAAATGCTAAGCAGCTTGAGGCTAGGCAAGTACCAGCATGGGAGACTGGCTGGGAATCCCTGGTACCGTTGACTTGGTTTTTTCGTTTTGATCCAAGCTTTCCCTGACGATTGTATTCCTCTTGAAAAGAGCCGCACTGGTGTGAACAATCTGTCATTGGCCACTCTAAGCTGAATGTGCCAGCTCTGGTTAGATCGCAAATGCTAAGCAGCTTGAGGCTGGGCAAGTTTCTTTTTTTTTTTTTTTTGGGGGGGGGGTTTATCAAAGCTTTCCCTTACAATTTTATATCTCTTGAAAAGACCCGCTGTGGTGCTAGTTGTCCGTCAATGGCCACTCTAAGCTGAATGTGCCTGCCCTCGTCAGATCGCAAACGCTAAGCAGCTTGAGGCTGGGCAAGTACCGGCATGGGAGACTGGCTGGGAATCCCCGGTACCGTTGACTTGCTATTTTGTTTTTCTCAAAGCTTTCCCTTACGATTGTTTTCATCTTGAAAAGACTAGCAGACGCGAAAGCAATCGGTCAATGGCCACACTAAGCTGAATGTGCCTGCCCTCGTCAGATCGCAAATGCTAAGCAGCTTGAGGCTAGGCAAGTACCAGCATGGGAGACTGGCTGGGAATCCCTGGTACCGTTGACTTGGTTTTTTCGTTTTGATCCAAGCTTTCCCTGACGATTGTATTCCTCTTGAAAAGAGCCGCACTGGTTTGAACAATCTGTCATTGGCCACTCTAAGCTGAATGTGCCAGCTCTGGTCAGATCGCAAATGCTAAGCAGCTAGAGGCTGGGCAAGTTTCTTTTTTTTTTTTTTCTTTTTTTTTTTTGGGGGGGGGGTTTATCAAAGCTTTCCCTTACAATTTTATATCTCTTGAAAAGACCCGCTGTGGTGCTAGTTGTCCGTCAATGGCCACTCTAAGCTGAATGTGCCTGCCCTCGTCAGATCGCAAACGCTAAGCAGCTTGAGGCTGGGCAAGTACCGGCATGGGAGACTGGCTGGGAATCCCCGGTACCGTTGACTTGCTATTTTGTTTTTCTCAAAGCTTTCCCTTACGATTGTTTTCATCTTGAAAAGACTAGCAGACGCGAAAGCAATCGGTCAATGGCCACACTAAGCTGAATGTGCCTGCCCTCGTCAGATTGCAAATGCTAAGCAGCTTGAGGCTAGGCAAGTACCAGCATGGGAGACTGGCTGGGAATCCCTGGTACCGTTGACTTGGTTTTTTCGTTTTGATCCAAGCTTTCCCTGACGATTGTATTCCTCTTGAAAAGAGCCGCACTGGTGTGAACAATCTGTCATTGGCCACTCTAAGCTGAATGTGCCAGCTCTGGTTAGATCGCAAATGCTAAGCAGCTTGAGGCTGGGCAAGTTTCTTTTTTTTTTTTGGGGGGGGGGTTTATCAAAGCTTTCCCTTACAATTTTATATCTCATGAAAAGACCCGCTGTGGTGCTAGTTGTCCGTCAATGGCCACTCTAAGCTGAATGTGCCTGCCCTCGTCAGATCGCAAACGCTAAGCAGCTTGAGGCTGGGCAAGTACCGGCATGGGAGACTGGCTGGGAATCCCCGGTACCGTTGACTTGCTATTTTGTTTTTCTCAAAGCTTTCCCTTACGATTGTTTTCATCTTGAAAAGACTAGCAGACGCGAAAGCAATCGGTCAATGGCCACACTAAGCTGAATGTGCCTGCCCTCGTCAGATCGCAAATGCTAAGCAGCTTGAGGCTAGGCAAGTACCAGCATGGGAGACTGGCTGGGAATCCCTGGTACCGTTGACTTGGTTTTTTCGTTTTGATCCAAGCTTTCCCTGACGATTGTATTCCTCTTGAAAAGAGCCGCACTGGTGTGAACAATCTGTCATTGGCCACTCTAAGCTGAATGTGCCAGCTCTGGTTAGATCGCAAATGCTAAGCAGCTTGAGGCTGGGCAAGTTTCTTTTTTTTTTTTTTTTGGGGGGGGGGGTTTATCAAAGCTTTCCCTTACAATTTTATATCTCTTGAAAAGACCCGCTGTGGTGCTAGTTGTCCGTCAATGGCCACTCTAAGCTGAATGTGCCTGCCCTCGTCAGATCGCAAACGCTAAGCAGCTTGAGGCTGGGCAAGTACCGGCATGGGAGACTGGCTGGGAATCCCCGGTACCGTTGACTTGCTATTTTGTTTTTCTCAAAGCTTTCCCTTACGATTGTTTTCATCTTGAAAAGACTAGCAGACGCGAAAGCAATCGGTCAATGGCCACACTAAGCTGAATGTGCCTGCCCTCGTCAGATCGCAAATGCTAAGCAGCTTGGGGCTAGGCAAGTACCAGCATGGGAGACTGGCTGGGAATCCCTGGTACCGTTGACTTGGTTTTTTCGTTTTGATCCAAGCTTTCCCTAACGATTGTATTCCTCTTGAAAAGAGCCGCACTGGTGTGAACAATTTGTCATTGGCCACTCTAAGCTGAATGTGCCAGCTCTGGTCAGATCGCAAATGCTAAGCAGCTTGAGGCTGGGCAAGTTTTTTTTTTTTTTTTTGGGGGGGGGGTTTATCAAAGCTTTCCCTTACAATTTTATATCTCATGAAAAGACCCGCTGTGGTGCTAGTTGTCCGTCAATGGCCACTCTAAGCTGAATGTGCCTGCCCTCGTCAGATCGCAAACGCTAAGCAGCTTGAGGCTGGGCAAGTACCGGCATGGGAGACTGGCTGGGAATCCCCGGTACCGTTGACTTGCTATTTTGTTTTTCTCAAAGCTTTCCCTTACGATTGTTTTCATCTTGAAAAGACTAGCAGACGCGAAAGCAATCGGTCAATGGCCACACTAAGCTGAATGTGCCTGCCCTCGTCAGATCGCAAATGCTAAGCAGCTTGAGGCTAGGCAAGTACCAGCATGGGAGACTGGCTGGGAATCCCTGGTACCGTTGACTTGGTTTTTTCGTTTTGATCCAAGCTTTCCCTGACGATTGTATTCCTCTTGAAAAGAGCCGCACTGGTGTGAACAATCTGTCATTGGCCACTCTAAGCTGAATGTGCCAGCTCTGGTTAGATCGCAAATGCTAAGCAGCTTGAGGCTGGGCAAGTTTCTTTTTTTTTTTTTTTGGGGGGGGGGGGGTTTATCAAAGCTTTCCCTTACAATTTTATATCTCTTGAAAAGACCCGCTGTGGTGCTAGTTGTCCGTCAATGGCCACTCTAAGCTGAATGTGCCTGCCCTCATCAGATCGCAAACGCTAAGCAGCTTGAGGCTGGGCAAGTACCGGCATGGGAGACTGGCTGGGAATCCCCGGTACCGTTGACTTGCTATTTTGTTTTTCTCAAAGCTTTCCCTTACGATTGTTTTCATCTTGAAAAGACTAGCAGACGCAAAAGCAATCGGTCAATGGCCACACTAAGCTGAATGTGCCTGCCCTCGTCAGATCGCAAATGCTAAGCAGCTTGAGGCTAGGCAAGTACCAGCATGGGAGACTGGCTGGGAATCCCTGGTACCGTTGACTTGGTTTTTTCGTTTTGATCCAAGCTTTCCCTGACGATTGTATTCCTCTTGAAAAGAGCCGCACTGGTTTGAACAATCTGTCATTGGCCACTCTAAGCTGAATGTGCCAGCTCTGGTCAGATCGCAAATGCTAAGCAGCTTGAGGCTGGGCAAGTTTCTTTTTTTTTTTTTTTTTTTTTTTTTTTGGGGGGGGGGTTTATCAAAGCTTTCCCTTACAATTTTATATCTCTTGAAAAGACCCGCTGTGGTGCTAGTTGTCCGTCAATGGCCACTCTAAGCTGAATGTGCCTGCCCTCGTCAGATCGCAAACGCTAAGCAGCTTGAGGCTGGGCAAGTACCGGCATGGGAGACTGGCTGGGAATCCCCGGTACCGTTGACTTGCTATTTTGTTTTTCTCAAAGCTTTCCCTTACGGTTGTTTTCATCTTGAAAAGACTAGCAGACGCGAAAGCAATCGGTCAATGGCCACACTAAGCTGAATGTGCCTGCCCTCGTCAGATCGCAAATGCTAAGCAGCTTGAGGCTAGGCAAGTACCAGCATGGGAGACTGGCTGGGAATCCCTGGTACCGTTGACTTGGTTTTTTCGTTTTGATCCAAGCTTTCCCTGACGATTGTATTCCTCTTGAAAAGAGCCGCACTGGTGTGAACAATCTGTCATTGGCCACTCTAAGCTGAATGTGCCAGCTCTGGTTAGATCGCAAATGCTAAGCAGCTTGAGGCTGGGCAAGTTTCTTTTTTTTTTTTTGGGGGGGGGGGTGTTTATCAAAGCTTTCCCTTACAATTTTATATCTCTTGAAAAGACCCGCTGTGGTGCTAGTTGTCCGTCAATGGCCACTCTAAGCTGAATGTGCCTGCCCTCGTCAGATTGCAAATGCTAAGCAGCTTGAGGCTGGGCAAGTACCGGCATGGGAGACTGGCTGGGAATCCCCGGTACCGTTGACTTGCTATTTTTTTTTTCTCAAAGCTTTCCCTTACGATTGTTTTCATCTTGAAAAGACTAGCAGACGCGAAAGCAATCGGTCAATGGCCACACTAAGCTGAATGTGCCTGCCCTCGTCAGATCGCAAATGCTAAGCAGCTTGAGGCTAGGCAAGTACCAGCATGGGAGACTGGCTGGGAATCCCTGGTACCGTTGACTTGGTTTTTTCGTTTTGATCCAAGCTTTCCCTGACGATTGTATTCCTCTTGAAAAGAGCCGCACTGGTTTGAACAATCTGTCATTGGCCACTCTAAGCTGAATGTGCCAGCTCTGGTCAGATCGCAAATGCTAAGCAGCTTGAGGCTGGGCAAGTTTCTTTTTTTTTTTTTTTTTTTTTTTTTTGGGGGGGGGGGTTTTCAAAGCTTTCCCTTACAATTTTATATCTCTTGAAAAGACCCGCTGTGGTGCTAGTTGTCCGTCAATGGCCACTCTAAGCTGAATGTGCCTGCCCTCGTCAGATCGCAAACGCTAAGCAGCTTGAGGCTGGGCAAGTACCGGCATGGGAGACTGGCTGGGAATCCCCGGTACCGTTGACTTGCTATTTTGTTTTTCTCAAAGCTTTCCCTTACGATTGTTTTCATCTTGAAAAGACTAGCAGACGCGAAAGCAATCGGTCAATGGCCACACTAAGCTGAATGTGCCTGCCCTCGTCAGATCGCAAATGCTAAGCAGCTTGAGGCTAGGCAAGTACCAGCATGGGAGACTGGCTGGGAATCCCTGGTACCGTTGACTTGGTTTTTTCGTTTTGATCCAAGCTTTCCCTGACGATTGTATTCCTCTTGAAAAGAGCCGCACTGGTGTGAACAATCTGTCATTGGCCACTCTAAGCTGAATGTGCCAGCTCTGGTTAGATCGCAAATGCTAAGCAGCTTGAGGCTGGGCAAGTTTCTTTTTTTTTTTTTGGGGGGGGGGGGGTTTATCAAAGCTTTCCCTTACAATTTTATATCTCTTGAAAAGACCCGCTGTGGTGCTAGTTGTCCGTCAATGGCCACTCTAAGCTGAATGTGCCTGCCCTCGTCAGATCGCAAACGCTAAGCAGCTTGAGGCTGGGCAAGTACCGGCATGGGAGACTGGCTGGGAATCCCCGGTACCGTTGACTTGCTATTTTGTTTTTCTCAAAGCTTTCCCTTACGATTGTTTATATCTTGAAAAGACTAGCAGACGCGAAAGCAATCGGTCAATGGCCACACTAAGCTGAATGTGCCTGCCCTCGTCAGATCGCAAATGCTAAGCAGCTTGGGGCTAGGCAAGTACCAGCATGGGAGACTGGCTGGGAATCCCTGGTACCGTTGACTTGGTTTTTTCGTTTTGATCCAAGCTTTCCCTAACGATTGTATTCCTCTTGAAAAGAGCTGCACTGGTGTGAACAATTTGTCATTGGCCACTCTAAGCTGAATGTGCCAGCTCTGGTCAGATCGCAAATGCTAAGCAGCTTGAGGCTGGGCAAGTTTCTTTTTTTTTTTTTGGGGGGGGGGGGTTTATCAAAGCTTTCCCTTACAATTTTATATCTCTTGAAAAGACCCGCTGTGGTGCTAGTTGTCCGTCAATGGCCACTCTAAGCTGAATGTGCCTGCCCTCGTCAGATCGCAAACGCTAAGCAGCTTGAGGCTGGGCAAGTACCGGCATGGGAGACTGGCTGGGAATCCCCGGTACCGTTGACTTGCTATTTTTTTTTTCTCAAAGCTTTCCCTTACGATTGTTTTCATCTTGAAAAGACTAGCAGACGCGAAAGCAATCGGTCAATGGCCACACTAAGCTGAATGTGCCTGCCCTCGTCAGATCGCAAATGCTAAGCAGCTTGAGGCTAGGCAAGTACCAGCATGGGAGACTGGCTGGGAATCCCTGGTACCGTTGACTTGGTTTTTTCGTTTTGATCCAAGCTTTCCCTGACGATTGTATTCCTCTTGAAAAGAGCCGCACTGGTTTGAACAATCTGTCATTGGCCACTCTAAGCTGAATGTGCCAGCTCTGGTCAGATCGCAAATGCTAAGCAGCTTGAGGCTGGGCAAGTTTCTTTTTTCTTTTTTTTTTTTTTTTTTGGGGGGGGGGTTTATCAAAGCTTTCCCTTACAATTTTATATCTCTTGAAAAGACCCGCTGTGGTGCTAGTTGTCCGTCAATGGCCACTCTAAGCTGAATGTGCCTGCCCTCGTCAGATCGCAAACGCTAAGCAGCTTGAGGCTGGGCAAGTACCGGCATGGGAGACTGGCTGGGAATCCCCGGTACCGTTGACTTGCTATTTTGTTTTTCTCAAAGCTTTCCCTTACGATTGTTTTCATCTTGAAAAGACTAGCAGACGCGAAAGCAATTGGTCAATGGCCACACTAAGCTGAATGTGCCTGCCCTCGTCAGATCGCAAATGCTAAGCAGCTTGAGGCTAGGCAAGTACCAGCATGGGAGACTGGCTGGGAATCCCTGGTACCGTTGACTTGGTTTTTTCGTTTTGATCCAAGCTTTCCCTGACGATTGTATTCCTCTTGAAAAGAGCCGCACTGGTGTGAACAATCTGTCATTGGCCACTCTAAGCTGAATGTGCCAGCTCTGGTTAGATCGCAAATGCTAAGCAGCTTGAGGCTGGGCAAGTTTCTTTTTTTTTTTTTTTGGGGGGGGGGGTTATCAAAGCTTTCCCTTACAATTTTATATCTCTTGAAAAGACCCGCTGTGGTGCTAGTTGTCCGTCAATGGCCACTCTAAGCTGAATGTGCCTGCCCTCGTCAGATCGCAAACGCTAAGCAGCTTGAGGCTGGGCAAGTACCGGCATGGGAGACTGGCTGGGAATCCCCGGTACCGTTGACTTGCTATTTTGTTTTTCTCAAAGCTTTCCCTTACGATTGTTTTCATCTTGAAAAGACTAGCAGACGCGAAAGCAATCGGTCAATGGCCACACTAAGCTGAATGTGCCTTCCCTCGTCAGATCGCAAATGCTAAGCAGCTTGAGGCTAGGCAAGTACCAGCATGGGAGACTGGCTGGGAATCCCTGGTACCGTTGACTTGGTTTTTTCGTTTTGATCCAAGCTTTCCCTGACGATTGTATTCCTCTTGAAAAGAGCCGCACTGGTGTGAACAATCTGTCATTGGCCACTCTAAGCTGAATGTGCCAGCTCTGGTTAGATCGCAAATGCTAAGCAGCTTGAGGCTGGGCAAGTTTCTTTTTTTTTTTTTGGGGGGGGGGTTTATCAAAGCTTTCCCTTACAATTTTATATCTCTTGAAAAGACCCGCTGTGGTGCTAGTTGTCTGTCAATGGCCACTCTAAGCTGAATGTGCCTGCCCTCGTCAGATCGCAAACGCTAAGCAGCTTGAGGCTGGGCAAGTACCGGCATGGGAGACTGGCTGGGAATCCCCGGTACCGTTGACTTGCTATTTTGTTTTTCTCAAAGCTTTCCCTTACGATTGTTTTCATCTTGAAAAGACTAGCAGACGTGAAAGCAATCGGTCAATGGCCACACTAAGCTGAATGTGCCTGCCCTCGTCAGATCGCAAATGCTAAGCAGCTTGAGGCTAGGCAAGTACCAGCATGGGAGACTGGCTGGGAATCCCTGGTACCGTTGACTTAGTTTTTTCGTTTTGATCCAAGCTTTCCCTGACGATTGTATTCCTCTTGAAAAGAGCCGCACTGGTGTGAACAATCTGTCATTGGCCACTCTAAGCTGAATGTGCCAGCTCTGGTTAGATCGCAAATGCTAAGCAGCTTGAGGCTGGGCAAGTTTCTTTTTTTTTTTGGGGGGGGGGGTTTATCAAAGCTTTCCCTTACAATTTTATATCTCTTGAAAAGACCCGCTGTGGTGCTAGTTGTCCGTCAATGGCCACTCTAAGCTGAATGTGCCTGCCCTCGTCAGATCGCAAACGCTAAGCAGCTTGAGGCTGGGCAAGTACCGGCATGGGAGACTGGCTGGGAATCCCCGGTACCGTTGACTTGCTATTTTGTTTTTCTCAAAGCTTTCCCTTACGATTGTTTTCATCTTGAAAAGACTAGCAGACGCGAAAGCAATCGGGGAATGGCCACACTAAGCTGAATGTGCCTGCCCTCGTCAGATCGCAAATGCTAAGCAGCTTGAGGCTAGGCAAGTACCAGCATGGGAGACTGGCTGGGAATCCCTGGTACCGTTGACTTGGTTTTTTCGTTTTGATCCAAGCTTTCCCTGACGATTGTATTCCTCTTGAAAAGAGCCGCACTGGTTTGAACAATCTGTCATTGGCCACTCTAAGCTGAATGTGCCAGCTCTGGTCAGATCGCAAATGCTAAGCAGCTTGAGGCTGGGCAAGTTTCTTTTTTTTTTTTTTCTTTTTTTTTTTTGGGGGGGGGGTTTATCAAAGCTTTCCCTTACAATTTTATATCTCTTGAAAAGACCTGCTGTGGTGCTAGTTGTCCGTCAATGGCCACTCTAAGCTGAATGTGCCTGCCCTCGTCAGATCGCAAACGCTAAGCAGCTTGAGGCTGGGCAAGTACCGGCATGGGAGACTGGCTGGGAATCCCCGGTACCGTTGACTTGCTATTTTGTTTTTCTCAAAGCTTTCCCTTACGATTGTTTTCATCTTGAAAAGACTAGCAGACGCAAAAGCAATCGGTCAATGGCCACACTAAGCTGAATGTGCCTGCCCTCGTCAGATCGCAAATGCTAAGCAGCTTGAGGCTAGGCAAGTACCAGCATGGGAGACTGGCTGGGAATCCCTGGTACCGTTGACTTGGTTTTTTCGTTTTGATCCAAGCTTTCCCTGACGATTGTATTCCTCTTGAAAAGAGCCGCACTGGTGTGAACAATCTGTCATTGGCCACTCTAAGCTGAATGTGCCAGCTCTGGTTAGATCGCAAATGCTAAGCAGCTTGAGGCTGGGCAAGTTTCTTTTTTTTTTTTTTTGGGGGGGGGGGTTTATCAAAGCTTTCCCTTACAATTTTATATCTCTTGAAAAGACCCGCTGTGGTGCTAGTTGTCCGTCAATGGCCACTCTAAGCTGAATGTGCCTGCCCTCGTCAGATCGCAAACGCTAAGCAGCTTGAGGCTGGGCAAGTACCGGCATGGGAGACTGGCTGGGAATCCCCGGTACCGTTGACTTGCTATTTTGTTTTTCTCAAAGCTTTCCCTTACGATTGTTTTCATCTTGAAAAGACTAGCAGACGCGAAAGCAATCGGTCAATGGCCACACTAAGCTGAATGTGCCTGCCCTCGTCAGATCGCAAATGCTAAGCAGCTTGAGGCTAGGCAAGTACCAGCATGGGAGACTGGCTGGGAATCCCTGGTACCGTTGACTTGGTTTTTTCGTTTTGATCCAAGCTTTCCCTGACGATTGTATTCCTCTTGAAAAGAGCCGCACTGGTGTGAACAATTTGTCATTGGCCACTCTAAGCTGAATGTGCCAGCTCTGGTTAGATCGCAAATGCTAAGCAGCTTGAGGCTGGGCAAGTTTCTTTTTTTTTTTTGGGGGGGGGGGTTTATCAAAGCTTTCCCTTACAATTTTATATCTCTTGAAAAGACCCGCTGTGGTGCTAGTTGTCCGTCAATGGCCACTCTAAGCTGAATGTGCCTGCCCTCGTCAGATCGCAAACGCTAAGCAGCTTGAGGCTGGGCAAGTACCGGCATGGGAGACTGGCTGGGAATCCCCGGTACCGTTGACTTGCTATTTTGTTTTTCTCAAAGCTTTCCCTTACGATTGTTTTCATCTTGAAAAGACTAGCAGACGCGAAAGCAATCGGTCAATGGCCACACTAAGCTGAATGTGCCTGCCCTCGTCAGATCGCAAATGCTAAGCAGCTTGAGGCTAGGCAAGTACCAGCATGGCAGACTGGCTGGGAATCCCTGGTACCGTTGACTTGGTTTCTTCGTTTTGATCCAAGCTTTCCCTGACGATTGTATTCCTCTTGAAAAGAGCCGCACTGGTTTGAACAATCGGTCATTGGCCACTCTAAGCTGAATGTGCCAGCTCTGGTCAGATCGCAAATGCTAAGCAGCTTGAGGCTGGGCAAGTTTCTTTTTTTTTTTTTTTTTTTTTTTTTTGGGGGGGGGGGTTTATCAAAGCTTTCCCTTACAATTTTATATCTCTTGAAAAGACCCGCTGTGGTGCTAGTTGTCCGTCAATGGCCACTCTAAGCTGAATGTGCCTGCCCTCGTCAGATCGCAAACGCTAAGCAGCTTGAGGCTGGGCAAGTACCGGCATGGGAGACTGGCTGGGAATCCCCGGTACCGTTGACTTGCTATTTTGTTTTTCTCAAAGCTTTCCCTTACGATTGTTTTCATCTTGAAAAGACTAGCAGACGCGAAAGCAATCGGTCAATGGCCACACTAAGCTGAATGTGCCTGCCCTCGTCAGATCGCAAATGCTAAGCAGCTTGAGGCTAGGCAAGTACCAGCATGGGAGACTGGCTGGGAATCCCTGGTACCGTTGACTTGGTTTTTTCGTTTTGATCCAAGCTTTCCCTGACGATTGTATTCCTCTTGAAAAGAGCCGCACTGGTGTGAACAATCTGTCATTGGCCACTCTAAGCTGAATGTGCCAGCTCTGGTTAGATCGCAAATGCTAAGCAGCTTGAGGCTGGGCAAGTTTCTTTTTTTTTTTTGGGGGGGGGGGGTTTATCAAAGCTTTCCCTTACAATTTTATATCTCTTGAAAAGACCCGCTGTGGTGCTAGTTGTCCGTCAATGGCCACTCTAAGCTGAATGTGCCTGCCCTCGTCAGATCGCAAACGCTAAGCAGCTTGAGGCTGGCAAGTACCGGCATGGGAGACTGGCTGGGAATCCCCGGTACCGTTGACTTGCTATTTTTTTTTTCTCAAAGCTTTCCCTTACGATTGTTTTCATCTTGAAAAGACTAGCAGACGCGAAAGCTATCGGTCAATGGCCACACTAAGCTGAATGTGCCTGCCCTCGTCAGATCGCAAATGCTAAGCAGCTTGAGGCTAGGCAAGTACCAGCATGGGAGACTGGCTGGGAATCCCTGGTACCGTTGACTTGGTTTTTTCGTTTTGATCCAAGCTTTCCCTGACGATTGTATTCCTCTTGAAAAGAGCCGCACTGGTTTCAACAATCTGTCATTGGCCACTCTAAGCTGAATGTGCCAGCTCTGGTCAGATCGCAAATGCTAAGCAGCTTGAGGCTGGGCAAGTTTCTTTTTTTTTTTTTTTTTTTTTGGGGGGGGGGTTTATCAAAGCTTTCCCTTACAATTTTATATCTCTTGAAAAGACCCGCTGTGGTGCTAGTTGTCCGTCAATGGCCACTCTAAGCTGAATGTGCCTGCCCTCGTCAGATCGCAAACGCTAAGCAGCTTGAGGCTGGGCAAGTACCGGCATGGGAGACTGGCTGGGAATCCCCGGTACCGTTGACTTGCTATTTTGTTTTTCTCAAAGCTTTCCCTTACGATTGTTTTCATCTTGAAAAGACTAGCAGACGCGAAAGCAATCGGTCAATGGCCACACTAAGCTGAATGTGCCTGCCCTCGTCAGATCGCAAATGCTAAGCAGCTTGAGGCTAGGCAAGTACCAGCATGGGAGACTGGCTGGGAATCCCTGGTACCGTTGACTTGGTTTTTTCGTTTTGATCCAAGCTTTCCCTGACGATTGTATTCCTCTTGAAAAGAGCCGCACTGGTGTGAACAATCTGTCATTGGCCACTCTAAGCTGAATGTGCCAGCTCTGGTTAGATCGCAAATGCTAAGCAGCTTGAGGCTGGGCAAGTTTCTTTTTTTTTTTTTTGGGGGGGGGGGGTTTATCAAAGCTTTCCCTTACAATTTTATATCTCTTGAAAAGACCCGCTGTGGTGCTAGTTGTCCGTCAATGGCCACTCTAAGCTGAATGTGCCTGCCCTCGTCAGATCGCAAACGCTAAGCAGCTTGAGGCTGGGCAAGTACCGGCATGGGAGACTGGCTGGGAATCCCCGGTACCGTTGACTTGCTATTTTGTTTTTCTCAAAGCTTTCCCTTACGATTGTTTTCATCTTGAAAAGACTAGCAGACGCGAAAGCAATCGGTCAATGGCCACACTAAGCTGAATGTTCCTGCCCTCGTCAGATCGCAAATGCTAAGCAGCTTGAGGCTAGGCAAGTACCAGCATGGGAGACTGGCTGGGAATCCCTGGTACCGTTGACTTGGTTTTTTCGTTTTGATCCAAGCTTTCCCTGACGATTGTATTCCTCTTGAAAAGAGCCGCACTGGTGTGAGCAATCTGTCATTGGCCACTCTAAGCTGAATGTGCCAGCTCTGGTTAGATCGCAAATGCTAAGCAGCTTGAGGCTGGGCAAGTTTCTTTTTTTTTTTTTTTTTGGGGGGGGGTTTATCAAAGCTTTCCCTT
Organism: Ranitomeya variabilis; assembly: GCF_051348905.1. Lineage (NCBI taxonomy): Eukaryota > Metazoa > Chordata > Amphibia > Anura > Dendrobatidae > Ranitomeya > Ranitomeya variabilis. Next base: position 770,546,028 of record NC_135232.1, read on the forward strand.
ACAATTTTATATCTCTTGAAAAGACCCGCTGTGGTGCTAGTTGTCCGTCAATGGCCACTCTAAGCTGAATGTGCCTGCCCTCGTCAGATCGCAAACGCTAAGCAGCTTGAGGCTGGGCAAGTACCGGCATGGGAGACTGGCTGGGAATCCCCGGTACCGTTGACTTGCTATTTTGTTTTTCTCAAAGCTTTCCCTTACGATTGTTTTCATCTTGAAAAGACTAGCAGACGCGAAAGCAATCGGTCAATGGCCACACTAAGCTGAATGTGCCTGCCCTCGTCAGATCGCAAATGCTAAGCAGCTTGGGGCTAGGCAAGTACCAGCATGGGAGACTGGCTGGGAATCCCTGGTACCGTTGACTTGGTTTTTTCGTTTTGATCCAAACTTTCCCTAACGATTGTATTCCTCTTGAAAAGAGCCGCACTGGTGTGAACAATTTGTCATTGGCCACTCTAAGCTGAATGTGCCAGCTCTGGTCAGATCGCAAATGCTAAGCAGCTTGAGGCTGGGCAAGTTTCTTTTTTTTTTTTTTTTTGGGGGGGGGGGTTTATCAAAGCTTTCCCTTACAATTTTATATCTCTTGAAAAGACCCGCTGTGGTGCTAGTTGTCCGTCAATGGCCACTCTAAGCTGAATGTGCCTGCCCTCGTCAGATCGCAAACGCTAAGCAGCTTGAGGCTGGGCAAGTACCGGCATGGGAGACTGGCTGGGAATCCCCGGTACCGTTGACTTGCTTTTTTTTTTTTCTCAAAGCTTTCCCTTACGATTGTTTTCATCTTGAAAAGACTAGCAGACGCGAAAGCAATCGGTCAATGGCCACACTAAGCTGAATGTACCTGCCCTCGTCAGATCGCAAATGCTAAGCAGCTTGAGGCTAGGCAAGTACCAGCATGGGAGACTGGCTGGGAATCCCTGGTACCGTTGACTTGGTTTTTTCGTTTTGATCCAAGCTTTCCCTGACGATTGTATTCCTCTTGAAAAGACCCGCACTGGTTTGAACAATCTGTCATTGGCCACTCTAAGCTGAATGTGCCAGCTCTGGTCAGATCGCAAATGCTAAGCAGCTTGAGGCTGGGCAAGTTTCTTTTTTTTTTTTTTTTTTTTTTGGGGGGGGGGGTTTATCAAAGCTTTCCCTTACAATTTTATATCTCTTGAAAAGACCCGCTGTGGTGCTAGTTGTCCGTCAATGGCCACTCTAAGCTGAATGTGCCTGCCCTCGTCAGATCGCAAACGCTAAGCAGCTTGAGGCTGGGCAAGTACCGGCATGGGAGACTGGCTGGGAATCCCCGGTACCGTTGACTTGCTATTTTGTTTTTCTCAAAGCTTTCCCTTACGATTGTTTTCATCTTGAAAAGACTAGCAGACGCGAAAGCAATCGGTCAATGGCCACACTAAGCTGAATGTGCCTGCCCTCGTCAGATCGCAAATGCTAAGCAGCTTGGGGCTAGGCAAGTACCAGCATGGGAGACTGGCTGGGAATCCCTGGTACCGTTGACTTGTTTTTTTCGTTTTGATCCAAGCTTTCCCTAACGATTGTATTCCTCTTGAAAAGAGCCGCACTGGTGTGAACAATTTGTCATTGGCCACTCTAAGCTGAATGTGCCAGCTCTGGTCAGATCGCAAATGCTAAGCAGCTTGAGGCTGGGTAAGTTTTTTTTTTTTTTTTTGGGGGGGGGGGTTTATCAAAGCTTTCCCTTACAATTTTATATCTCATGAAAAGACCCGCTGTGGTGCTAGTTGTCCGTCAATGGCCACTCTAAGCTGAATGTGCCTGCCCTCGTCAGATCGCAAACGCTAAGCAGCTTGAGGCTGGGCAAGTACCGGCATGGGAGACTGGCTGGGAATCCCCGGTACCGTTGACTTGCTATTATGTTTTTCTCAAAGCTTTCCCTTACGATTGTTTTCATCTTGAAAAGACTAGCAGACGCGAAAGCAATCGGTCAATGGCCACACTAAGCTGAATGTGCCTGCCCTCGTCAGATCGCAAATGCTAAGCAGCTTGAGGCTAGGCAAGTACCAGCATGGGAGACTGGCTGGGAATCCCTGGTACCGTTGACTTGGTTTTTTCGTTTTGATCCAAGCTTTCCCTGACGATTGTATTCCTCTTGAAAAGAGCCGCACTGGTTTGAACAATCTGTCATTGGCCACTCTAAGCTGAATGTGCCAGCTCTGGTCAGATCGCAAATGCTAAGCAGCTTGAGGCTGGGCAAGTTTCTTTTTTTTTTTTTTTTTTGGGGGGGGGGTTTATCAAAGCTTTCCCTTACAATTTTATATCTCTTGAAAAGACCTGCTGTGGTGCTAGTTGTCCGTCAATGGCCACTCTAAGCTGAATGTGCCTGCCCTCGTCAGATCGCAAACGCTAAGCAGCTTGAGGCTGGGCAAGTACCGGCATGGGAGACTGGCTGGGAATCCCCGGTACCGTTGACTTGCTATTTTGTTTTTCTCAAAGCTTTCCCTTACGATTGTTTTCATCTTGAAAAGACTAGCAGACGCGAAAGCAATCGGTCAATGGCCACACTAAGCTGAATGTGCCTGCCCTCGTCAGATCGCAAATGCTAAGCAGCTTGAGGCTAGGCAAGTACCAGCATGGGAGACTGGCTGGGAATCCCTGGTACCGTTGACTTGGTTTTTTCGTTTTGATCCAAGCTTTCCCTGACGATTGTATTCCTCTTGAAAAGAGCCGCACTGGTGTGAACAATCTGTCATTGGCCACTCTAAGCTGAATGTGCCAGCTCTGGTTAGATCGCAAGTGCTAAGCAGCTTGAGGCTGGGCAAGTTTCTTTTTTTTTTTTTGGGGGGGGGGGTTTATCAAAGCTTTCCCTTACAATTTTATATCTCTTGAAAAGACCCGCTGTGGTGCTAGTTGTCCGTCAATGGCCACTCTAAGCTGAATGTGCCTGCCCTCGTCAGATCGCAAACGCTAAGCAGCTTGAGGCTGGGCAAGTACCGGCATGGGAGACTGGCTGGGAATCCCCGGTACCGTTGACTTGCTATTTTGTTTTTCTCAAAGCTTTCCCTTACGATTGTTTTCATCTTGAAAAGACTAGCAGACGCGAAAGCTATCGGTCAATGGCCACACTAAGCTGAATGTGCCTGCCCTCGTCAGATCGCAAATGCTAAGCAGCTTGAGGCTAGGCAAGTACCAGCATGGGAGACTGGCTGGGAATCCCTGGTACCGTTGACTTGGTTTTTTCGTTTTGATCCAAGCTTTCCCTGACGATTGTATTCCTCTTGAAAAGAGCCGCACTGGTTTGAACAATCTGTCATTGGCCACTCTAAGCTGAATGTGCCAGCTCTGGTCAGATCGCAAATGCTAAGCAGCTTGAGGCTGGGCAAGTTTCTTTTTTTTTTTTTTTTTGGGGGGGGGGGTTTATCAAAGCTTTCCCTTACAATTTTATATCTCTTGAAAAGACCCGCTGTGGTGCTAGTTGTCCGTCAATGGCCACTCTAAGCTGAATGTGCCTGCCCTCGTCAGATCGCAAACGCTAAGCAGCTTGAGGCTGGGCAAGTACCGGCATGGGAGACTGGCTGGGAATCCCCGGTACCGTTGACTTGCTATTTTGTTTTTCTCAAAGCTTTCCCTTACGATTGTTTTCATCTTGAAAAGACTAGCAGACGCGAAAGCAATCGGTCAATGGCCACACTAAGCTGAATGTGCCTGCCCTCGTCAGATCGCAAATGCTAAGCAGCTTGAGGCTAGGCAAGTACCAGCATGGGAGACTGGCTGGGAATCCCTGGTACCGTTGACTTGGTTTTTTCGTTTTGATCCAAGCTTTCCCTGACGATTGTATTCCTCTTTAAAAGAGCCGCACTGGTGTGAACAATCTGTCATTGGCCACTCTAAGCTGAATGTGCCAGCTCTGGTTAGATCGCAAATGCTAAGCAGCTTGAGGCTGGGCAAGTTTCTTTTTTTTTTTTTTTGGGGGGGGGGGTTTATCAAAGCTTTCCCTTACAATTTTATATCTCTTGAAAAGACCCGCTGTGGTGCTAGTTGTCCGTCAATGGCCACTCTAAGCTGAATGTGCCTGCCCTCGTCAGATCGCAAACGCTAAGCAGCTTGAGGCTGGGCAAGTACCGGCATGGGAGACTGACTGGGAATCCCCGGTACCGTTGACTTGCTATTTTGTTTTTCTCAAAGCTTTCCCTTACGATTGTTTTCATCTTGAAAAGACTAGCAGACGCGAAAGCAATCGGTCAATGGCCACACTAAGCTGAATGTGCCTGCCCTCGTCAGATCGCAAATGCTAAGCAGCTTGAGGCTAGGCAAGTACCAGCATGGGAGACTGGCTGGGAATCCCTGGTACCGTTGACTTGGTTTTTTCGTTTTGATCCAAGCTTTCCCTGACGATTGTATTCCTCTTGAAAAGAGCCGCACTGGTGTGAACAATCTGTCATTGGCCACTCTAAGCTGAATGTGCCAGCTCTGGTTAGATCGCAAATGCTAAGCAGCTTGAGGCTGGGCAAGTTTCTTTTTTTTTTTTTTTTGGGGGGGGGGTTTATCAAAGCTTTCCCTTACAATTTTATATCTCTTGAAAAGACCCGCTGTGGTGCTAGTTGTCCGTCAATGGCCACTCTAAGCTGAATGTGCCTGCCCTCGTCAGATCGCAAACGCTAAGCAGCTTGAGCCTGGGCAAGTACCGGCATGGGACACTGGCTGGGAATCCCCGGTACCGTTGACTTGCTATTTTGTTTTTCTCAAAGCTTTCCCTTACGATTGTTTTCATCTTGAAAAGACTAGCAGACGCGAAAGCAATCGGTCAATGGCCACACTAAGCTGAATGTGCCTGCCCTCGTCAGATCGCAAATGCTAAGCAGCTTGAGGCTAGGCAAGTACCAGCATGGGAGACTGGCTGGGAATCCCTGGTACCGTTGACTTGGTTTTTTCGTTTTGATCCAAGCTTTCCCTGACGATTGTATTCCTCTTGAAAAGAGCCGCACTGGTTTGAACAATCTGTCATTGGCCACTCTAAGCTGAATGTGCCAGCTCTGGTCAGATCGCAAATGCTAAGCAGCTTGAGGCTGGGCAAGTTTCTTTTTTCTTTTTTTTTTTTTTTTGGGGGGGGGGTTTTATCAAAGCTTTCCCTTACAATTTTATATCTCTTGAAAAGACCCGCTGTGGTGCTAGTTGTCCGTCAATGGCCACTCTAAGCTGAATGTGCCTGCCCTCGTCAGATCGCAAACGCTAAGCAGCTTGAGGCTGGGCAAGTACCGGCATGGGAGACTGGCTGGGAATCCCCGGTACCGTTGACTTGCTATTTTGTTTTTCTCAAAGCTTTCCCTTACGATTGTTTTCATCTTGAAAAGACTAGCAGACGCGAAAGCAATCGGTCAATGGCCACACTAAGCTGAATGTGCCTGCCCTCGTCAGATCGCAAATGCTAAGCAGCTTGAGGCTAGGCAAGTACCAGCATGGGAGACTGGCTGGGAATCCCTGGTACCGTTGACTTGGTTTTTTCGTTTTGATCCAAGCTTTCCCTGACGATTGTATTCCTCTTGAAAAGAGCCGCACTGGTGTGAACAATCTGTCATTGGCCACTCTAAGCTGAATGTGCCAGCTCTGGTTAGATCGCAAATGCTAAGCAGCTTGAGGCTGGGCAAGTTTCTTTTTTTTTTTTTTTTGGGGGGGGGGTTATCAAAGCTTTCCCTTACAATTTTATATCTCTTGAAAAGACCCGCTGTGGTGCTAGTTGTCCGTCAATGGCCACTCTAAGCTGAATGTGCCTGCCCTCGTCAGATCGCAAACGCTAAGCAGCTTGAGGCTGGGCAAGTACCGGCATGGGAGACTGGCTGGGAATCCCCTTTACCGTTGACTTGCTATTTTGTTTTTCTCAAAGCTTTCCCTTACGATTGTTTTCATCTTGAAAAGACTAGCAGACGCGAAAGCAATCGGTCAATGGCCACACTAAGCTGAATGTGCCTGCCCTCGTCAGATCGCAAATGCTAAGCAGCTTGAGGCTAGGCAAGTACCAGCATGGGAGACTGGCTGGGAATCCCTGGTACCGTTGACTTGGTTTTTCGTTTTGATCCAAGCTTTCCCTGACGATTGTATTCCTCTTGAAAAGAGCCGCACTGGTGTGAACAATCTGTCATTGGCCACTCTAAGCTGAATGTGCCAGCTCTGGTTAGATCGCAAATGCTAAGCAGCTTGAGGCTGGGCAAGTTTCTTTTTTTTTTTTTTGGGGGGGGGGGGTTTATCAAAGCTTTCCCTTACAATTTTATATCTCTTGAAAAGACCCGCTGTGGTGCTAGTTGTCCGTCAATGGCCACTCTAAGCTGAATGTGCCTGCCCTCGTCAGATCGCAAACGCTAAGCAGCTTGAGGCTGGGCAAGTACCGGCATGGGAGACTGGCTGGGAATCCCTGGTACCGTTGACTTGGTTTTTTCGTTTTGATCCAAGCTTTCCCTGACGATTGTTTTCCTCTTGAAAAGAGCCGCACTGTTGTGAACAATCTGTCATTGGCCACTCTAAGCTGAATGTGCCAGCTCTGGTCAGATCGCAAATGCTAAGTAGCTTGAGGCTGGGCAAGTTTCTTTTTTTTTTTTTTTTTGGGGGGGGGGGTTTATCAAAGCTTTCCCTTACAATTTTATATCTCTTGAAAAGACCCGCTGTGGTGCTAGTTGTCCGTCAATGGCCACTCTAAGCTGAATGTGCCTGCCCTCGTCAGATCGCAAACGCTAAGCAGCTTGAGGCTGGGCAAGTACCGGCATGGGAGACTGGCTGGGAATCCCCGGTACCGTTGACTTGCTATTTTGTTTTTCTCAAAGCTTTCCCTTACGATTGTTTTCATCTTGAAAAGACTAGCAGACGCGAAAGCAATCAGTCAATGGCCACACTAAGCTGAATGTGCCTGCCCTCGTCAGATCGCAAATGCTAAGCAGCTTGAGGCTAGGCAAGTACCAGCATGGGAGACTGGCTGGGAATCCCTGGTACC
>NC_135232.1:770557958-770595458 GCF_051348905.1 Ranitomeya variabilis
GTCAGATCGCAAACGCTAAGCAGCTTGAGGCTGGGCAAGTACCGGCATGGGAGACTGGCTGGGAATCCCCGGTACCGTTGACTTGCTATTTTGTTTTTCTCAAAGCTTTCCCTTACGATTGTTTTCATCTTGAAAAGACTAGCAGACGCGAAAGCTATCGGTCAATGGCCACACTAAGCTGAATGTGCCTGCCCTCGTCAGATCGCAAATGCTAAGCAGCTTGAGGCTAGGCAAGTACCAGCATGGGAGACTGGCTGGGAATCCCTGGTACCGTTGACTTGGTTTTTTCGTTTTGATCCAAGCTTTCCCTGACGATTGTATTCCTCTTGAAAAGAGCCGCACTGGTTTGAACAATCTGTCATTGGCCACTCTAAGCTGAATGTGCCAGCTCTGGTCAGATCGCAAATGCTAAGCAGCTTGAGGCTGGGCAAGTTTCTTTTTTTTTTTTTTTTTTGGGGGGGGGGGTTTATCAAAGCTTTCCCTTACAATTTTATATCTCTTGAAAAGACCCGCTGTGGTGCTAGTTGTCCGTCAATGGCCACTCTAAGCTGAATGTGCCTGCCCTCGTCAGATCGCAAACGCTAAGCAGCTTGAGGCTGGGCAAGTACCGGCATGGGAGACTGGCTGGGAATCCCCGGTACCGTTGACTTGCTATTTTGTTTTTCTCAAAGCTTTCCCTTACGATTGTTTTCATCTTGAAAAGACTAGCAGACGCGAAAGCAATCGGTCAATGGCCACACTAAGCTGAATGTGCCTGCCCTCGTCAGATCGCAAATGCTAAGCAGCTTGAGGCTAGGCAAGTACCAGCATGGGAGACTGGCTGGGAATCCCTGGTACCGTTGACTTGGTTTTTTCGTTTTGATCCAAGCTTTCCCTGACGATTGTATTCCTCTTTAAAAGAGCCGCACTGGTGTGAACAATCTGTCATTGGCCACTCTAAGCTGAATGTGCCAGCTCTGGTTAGATCGCAAATGCTAAGCAGCTTGAGGCTGGGCAAGTTTCTTTTTTTTTTTTTTTGGGGGGGGGGGTTTATCAAAGCTTTCCCTTACAATTTTATATCTCTTGAAAAGACCCGCTGTGGTGCTAGTTGTCCGTCAATGGCCACTCTAAGCTGAATGTGCCTGCCCTCGTCAGATCGCAAACGCTAAGCAGCTTGAGGCTGGGCAAGTACCGGCATGGGAGACTGACTGGGAATCCCCGGTACCGTTGACTTGCTATTTTGTTTTTCTCAAAGCTTTCCCTTACGATTGTTTTCATCTTGAAAAGACTAGCAGACGCGAAAGCAATCGGTCAATGGCCACACTAAGCTGAATGTGCCTGCCCTCGTCAGATCGCAAATGCTAAGCAGCTTGAGGCTAGGCAAGTACCAGCATGGGAGACTGGCTGGGAATCCCTGGTACCGTTGACTTGGTTTTTTCGTTTTGATCCAAGCTTTCCCTGACGATTGTATTCCTCTTGAAAAGAGCCGCACTGGTGTGAACAATCTGTCATTGGCCACTCTAAGCTGAATGTGCCAGCTCTGGTTAGATCGCAAATGCTAAGCAGCTTGAGGCTGGGCAAGTTTCTTTTTTTTTTTTTTTTGGGGGGGGGGTTTATCAAAGCTTTCCCTTACAATTTTATATCTCTTGAAAAGACCCGCTGTGGTGCTAGTTGTCCGTCAATGGCCACTCTAAGCTGAATGTGCCTGCCCTCGTCAGATCGCAAACGCTAAGCAGCTTGAGCCTGGGCAAGTACCGGCATGGGACACTGGCTGGGAATCCCCGGTACCGTTGACTTGCTATTTTGTTTTTCTCAAAGCTTTCCCTTACGATTGTTTTCATCTTGAAAAGACTAGCAGACGCGAAAGCAATCGGTCAATGGCCACACTAAGCTGAATGTGCCTGCCCTCGTCAGATCGCAAATGCTAAGCAGCTTGAGGCTAGGCAAGTACCAGCATGGGAGACTGGCTGGGAATCCCTGGTACCGTTGACTTGGTTTTTTCGTTTTGATCCAAGCTTTCCCTGACGATTGTATTCCTCTTGAAAAGAGCCGCACTGGTTTGAACAATCTGTCATTGGCCACTCTAAGCTGAATGTGCCAGCTCTGGTCAGATCGCAAATGCTAAGCAGCTTGAGGCTGGGCAAGTTTCTTTTTTCTTTTTTTTTTTTTTTTGGGGGGGGGGTTTTATCAAAGCTTTCCCTTACAATTTTATATCTCTTGAAAAGACCCGCTGTGGTGCTAGTTGTCCGTCAATGGCCACTCTAAGCTGAATGTGCCTGCCCTCGTCAGATCGCAAACGCTAAGCAGCTTGAGGCTGGGCAAGTACCGGCATGGGAGACTGGCTGGGAATCCCCGGTACCGTTGACTTGCTATTTTGTTTTTCTCAAAGCTTTCCCTTACGATTGTTTTCATCTTGAAAAGACTAGCAGACGCGAAAGCAATCGGTCAATGGCCACACTAAGCTGAATGTGCCTGCCCTCGTCAGATCGCAAATGCTAAGCAGCTTGAGGCTAGGCAAGTACCAGCATGGGAGACTGGCTGGGAATCCCTGGTACCGTTGACTTGGTTTTTTCGTTTTGATCCAAGCTTTCCCTGACGATTGTATTCCTCTTGAAAAGAGCCGCACTGGTGTGAACAATCTGTCATTGGCCACTCTAAGCTGAATGTGCCAGCTCTGGTTAGATCGCAAATGCTAAGCAGCTTGAGGCTGGGCAAGTTTCTTTTTTTTTTTTTTTGGGGGGGGGGTTATCAAAGCTTTCCCTTACAATTTTATATCTCTTGAAAAGACCCGCTGTGGTGCTAGTTGTCCGTCAATGGCCACTCTAAGCTGAATGTGCCTGCCCTCGTCAGATCGCAAACGCTAAGCAGCTTGAGGCTGGGCAAGTACCGGCATGGGAGACTGGCTGGGAATCCCCTTTACCGTTGACTTGCTATTTTGTTTTTCTCAAAGCTTTCCCTTACGATTGTTTTCATCTTGAAAAGACTAGCAGACGCGAAAGCAATCGGTCAATGGCCACACTAAGCTGAATGTGCCTGCCCTCGTCAGATCGCAAATGCTAAGCAGCTTGAGGCTAGGCAAGTACCAGCATGGGAGACTGGCTGGGAATCCCTGGTACCGTTGACTTGGTTTTTCGTTTTGATCCAAGCTTTCCCTGACGATTGTATTCCTCTTGAAAAGAGCCGCACTGGTGTGAACAATCTGTCATTGGCCACTCTAAGCTGAATGTGCCAGCTCTGGTTAGATCGCAAATGCTAAGCAGCTTGAGGCTGGGCAAGTTTCTTTTTTTTTTTTTTGGGGGGGGGGGTTTATCAAAGCTTTCCCTTACAATTTTATATCTCTTGAAAAGACCCGCTGTGGTGCTAGTTGTCCGTCAATGGCCACTCTAAGCTGAATGTGCCTGCCCTCGTCAGATCGCAAACGCTAAGCAGCTTGAGGCTGGGCAAGTACCGGCATGGGAGACTGGCTGGGAATCCCTGGTACCGTTGACTTGGTTTTTTCGTTTTGATCCAAGCTTTCCCTGACGATTGTTTTCCTCTTGAAAAGAGCCGCACTGTTGTGAACAATCTGTCATTGGCCACTCTAAGCTGAATGTGCCAGCTCTGGTCAGATCGCAAATGCTAAGTAGCTTGAGGCTGGGCAAGTTTCTTTTTTTTTTTTTTTTTGGGGGGGGGGGTTTATCAAAGCTTTCCCTTACAATTTTATATCTCTTGAAAAGACCCGCTGTGGTGCTAGTTGTCCGTCAATGGCCACTCTAAGCTGAATGTGCCTGCCCTCGTCAGATCGCAAACGCTAAGCAGCTTGAGGCTGGGCAAGTACCGGCATGGGAGACTGGCTGGGAATCCCCGGTACCGTTGACTTGCTATTTTGTTTTTCTCAAAGCTTTCCCTTACGATTGTTTTCATCTTGAAAAGACTAGCAGACGCGAAAGCAATCAGTCAATGGCCACACTAAGCTGAATGTGCCTGCCCTCGTCAGATCGCAAATGCTAAGCAGCTTGAGGCTAGGCAAGTACCAGCATGGGAGACTGGCTGGGAATCCCTGGTACCGTTGACTTGGTTTTTTCGTTTTGATCCAAGCTTTCCCTGACGATTGTATTCCTCTTGAAAAGAGCCGCACTGGTGTGAACAATCTGTCATTGGCCACTCTAAGCTGAATGTGCCAGCTCTGGTTAGATCGCAAATGCTAAGCAGCTTGAGGCTGGGCAAGTTTCTTTTTTTTTTTTTTTTTTTGGGGGGGGGGTTTATCAAAGCTTTCCCTTACAATTTTATATCTCTTGAAAAGACCCGCTGTGGTGCTAGTTGTCCGTCAATGGCCACTCTAAGCTGAATGTGCCTGCCCTCGTCAGATCGCAAACGCTAAGCAGCTTGAGGCTGGGCAAGTACCGGCATGGGAGACTGGCTGGGAATCCCCGGTACCGTTGACTTGCTATTTTGTTTTTCTCAAAGCTTTCCCTTACGATTGTTTTCATCTTGAAAAGACTAGCAGACGCAAAAGCAATCGGTCAATGGCCACACTAAGCTGAATGTGCCTGCCCTCGTCAGATCGCAAATGCTAAGCAGCTTGGGGCTAGGCAAGTACCAGCATGGGAGACTGGGTGGGAATCCCTGGTACCGTTGACTTGGTTTTTTCGTTTTGATCCAAGCTTTCCCTGACGATTGTATTCCTCTTGAAAAGAGCCGCACTGGTGTGAACAATCTGTCATTGGCCACTCTAAGCTGAATGTGCCAGCTCTGGTTAGATCGCAAATGCTAAGCAGCTTGAGGCTGGGCAAGTTTCTTTTTTTTTTTTTTGGGGGGGGGGTTTATCAAAGCTTTCCCTTACAATTTTATATCTCTTGAAAAGACCCGCTGTGGTGCTAGTTGTCCGTCAATGGCCACTCTAAGCTGAATGTGCCTGCCCTCGTCAGATCGCAAACGCTAAGCAGCTTGAGGCTGGGCAAGTACCGGCATGGGAGACTGGCTGGGAATCCCAGGTACCGTTGACTTGCTATTTTGTTTTTCTCAAAGCTTTCCCTTACGATTGTTTTCATCTTGAAAAGACTAGCAGACGCAAAAGCAATCGGTCAATGGCCACACTAAGCTGAATGTGCCTGCCCTCGTCAGATCGCAAATGCTAAGCAGCTTGAGGCTAGGCAAGTACCAGCATGGGAGACTGGCTGGGAATCCCTGGTACCGTTGACTTGGTTTTTTCGTTTTGATCCAAGCTTTCCCTGACGATTGTATTCCTCTTGAAAAGAGCCGCACTGGTGTGAACAATCTGTCATTGGCCACTCTAAGCTGAATGTGCCAGCTCTGGTTAGATCGCAAATGCTAAGCAGCTTGAGGCTGGGCAAGTTTCTTTTTTTTTTTTTGGGGGGGGGGGTTTATCAAAGCTTTCCCTTACAATTTTATATCTCTTGAAAAGACCCGCTGTGGTGCTAGTTGTCCGTCAATGGCCACTCTAAGCTGAATGTGCCTGCCCTCGTCAGATCGCAAACGCTAAGCAGCTTGAGGCTGGGCAAGTACCGGCATGGGAGACTGGCTGGGAATCCCCGGTACCGTTGACTTGCTATTTTTTTTTTCTCAAAGCTTTCCCTTACGATTGTTTTCATCTTGAAAAGACTAGCAGACGCGAAAGCAATCGGTCAATGGCCACACTAAGCTGAATGTGCCTGCCCTCGTCAAATCGCAAATGCTAAGCAGCTTGAGGCTAGGCAAGTACCAGCATGGGAGACTGGCTGGGAATCCCTGGTACCGTTGACTTGGTTTTTTCGTTTTGATCCAAGCTTTCCCTGACGATTGTATTCCTCTTGAAAAGAGCCGCACTGGTTTGAACAATCTGTCATTGGCCACTCTAAGCTGAATGTGCCAGCTCTGGTCAGATCGCAAATGCTAAGCAGCTTGAGGCTGGGCAAGTTTCTTTTTTCTTTTTTTTTTTTTTTTGGGGGGGGGGGTTTTATCAAAGCTTTCCCTTACAATTTTATATCTCTTGAAAAGACCCGCTGTGGTGCTAGTTGTCCGTCAATGGCCACTCTAAGCTGAATGTGCCTGCCCTCGTCAGATCGCAAACGCTAAGCAGCTTGAGGCTGGGCAAGTACCGGCATGGGAGACTGGCTGGGAATCCCCGGTACCGTTGACTTGCTATTTTGTTTTTCTCAAAGCTTTCCCTTACGATTGTTTTCATCTTGAAAAGACTAGCAGACGCAAAAGCAATCGGTCAATGGCCACACTAAGCTGAATGTGCCTGCCCTCGTCAGATCGCAAATGCTAAGCAGCTTGGGGCTAGGCAAGTACCAGCATGGGAGACTGGGTGGGAATCCCTGGTACCGTTGACTTGGTTTTTTCGTTTTGATCCAAGCTTTCCCTGACGATTGTATTCCTCTTGAAAAGAGCCGCACTGGTGTGAACAATCTGTCATTGGCCACTCTAAGCTGAATGTGCCAGCTCTGGTTAGATCGCAAATGCTAAGTAGCTTGAGGCTGGGCAAGTTTCTTTTTTTTTTTTTTGGGGGGGGGGTTTATCAAAGCTTTCCCTTACAATTTTATATCTCTTGAAAAGACCCGCTGTGGTGCTAGTTGTCCGTCAATGGCCACTCTAAGCTGAATGTGCCTGCCCTCGTCAGATCGCAAACGCTAAGCAGCTTGAGGCTGGGCAAGTACCGGCATGGGAGACTGGCTGGGAATCCCAGGTACCGTTGACTTGCTATTTTGTTTTTCTCAAAGCTTTCCCTTACGATTGTTTTCATCTTGAAAAGACTAGCAGACGCAAAAGCAATCGGTCAATGGCCACACTAAGCTGAATGTGCCTGCCCTCGTCAGATCGCAAATGCTAAGCAGCTTGAGGCTAGGCAAGTACCAGCATGGGAGACTGGCTGGGAATCCCTGGTACCGTTGACTTGGTTTTTTCGTTTTGATCCAAGCTTTCCCTGACGATTGTATTCCTCTTGAAAAGAGCCGCACTGGTGTGAACAATCTGTCATTGGCCACTCTAAGCTGAATGTGCCAGCTCTGGTTAGATCGCAAATGCTAAGCAGCTTGAGGCTGGGCAAGTTTCTTTTTTTTTTTGGGGGGGGGGGGGTTTATCAAAGCTTTCCCTTACAATTTTATATCTCTTGAAAAGACCCGCTGTGGTGCTAGTTGTCCGTCAATGGCCACTCTAAGCTGAATGTGCCTGCCCTCGTCAGATCGCAAACGCTAAGCAGCTTGAGGCTGGGCAAGTACCGGCATGGGAGACTGGCTGGGAATCCCCGGTACCGTTGACTTGCTATTTTTTTTTTCTCAAAGCTTTCCCTTACGATTGTTTTCATCTTGAAAAGACTAGCAGACGCGAAAGCAATCGGTCAATGGCCACACTAAGCTGAATGTGCCTGCCCTCGTCAAATCGCAAATGCTAAGCAGCTTGAGGCTAGGCAAGTACCAGCATGGGAGACTGGCTGGGACTCCCTGGTACCGTTGACTTGGTTTTTTCGTTTTGATCCAAGCTTTCCCTGACGATTGTATTCCTCTTGAAAAGAGCCGCACTGGTTTGAACAATCTGTCATTGGCCACTCTAAGCTGAATGTGCCAGCTCTGGTCAGATCGCAAATGCTAAGCAGCTTGAGGCTGGGCAAGTTTCTTTTTTCTTTTTTTTTTTTTTTTGGGGGGGGGGGTTTTATCAAAGCTTTCCCTTACAATTTTATATCTCTTGAAAAGACCCGCTGTGGTGCTAGTTGTCCGTCAATGGCCACTCTAAGCTGAATGTGCCTGCCCTCGTCAGATCGCAAACGCTAAGCAGCTTGAGGCTGGGCAAGTACCGGCATGGGAGACTGGCTGGGAATCCCCGGTACCGTTGACTTGCTATTTTGTTTTTCTCAAAGCTTTCCCTTACGATTGTTTTCATCTTGAAAAGACTAGCAGACGCGAAAGCAATCGGTCAATGGCCACACTAAGCTGAATGTGCCTGCCCTCGTCAGATCGCAAATGCTAAGCAGCTTGAGGCTAGGCAAGTACCAGCATGGGAGACTGGCTGGGAATCCCTGGTACCGTTGACTTGGTTTTTTCGTTTTGATCCAAGCTTTCCCTGACGATTGTATTCCTCTTGAAAAGAGCCGCACTGGTGTGAACAATCTGTCATTGGCCACTCTAAGCTGAATGTGCCAGCTCTGGTTAGATCGCAAATGCTAAGCAGCTTGAGGCTGGGCAAGTTTCTTTTTTTTTTTTTTTGGGGGGGGGGGTTATCAAAGCTTTCCCTTACAATTTTATATCTCTTGAAAAGACCCGCTGTGGTGCTAGTTGTCCGTCAATGGCCACTCTAAGCTGAATGTGCCTGCCCTCGTCAGATCGCAAACGCTAAGCAGCTTGAGGCTGGGCAAGTACCGGCATGGGAGACTGGCTGGGAATCCCCGGTACCGTTGACTTGCTATTTTGTTTTTCTCAAAGCTTTCCCTTACGATTGTTTTCATCTTGAAAAGACTAGCAGACGCGAAAGCAATCGGTCAATGGCCACACTAAGCTGAATGTGCCTGCCCTCGTCAGATCGCAAATGCTAAGCAGCTTGAGGCTAGGCAAGTACCAGCATGGGAGACTGGCTGGGAATCCCTGGTACCGTTGACTTGGTTTTTCGTTTTGATCCAAGCTTTCCCTGACGATTGTATTCCTCTTGAAAAGAGCCGCACTGGTGTGAACAATCTGTCATTGGCCACTCTAAGCTGAATGTGCCAGCTCTGGTTAGATCGCAAATGCTAAGCAGCTTGAGGCTGGGCAAGTTTCTTTTTTTTTTTTGGGGGGGGGGGTTTATCAAAGCTTTCCCTTACAATTTTATATCTCTTGAAAAGACCCGCTGTGGTGCTAGTTGTCCGTCAATGGCCACTCTAAGCTGAATGTGCCTGCCCTCGTCAGATCGCAAACGCTAAGCAGCTTGAGGCTGGGCAAGTACCGGCATGGGAGACTGGCTGGGAATCCCTGGTACCGTTGACTTGGTTTTTTCGTTTTGATCCAAGCTTTCCCTGACGATTGTTTTCCTCTTGAAAAGAGCCGCACTGGTGTGAACAATCTGTCATTGGCCACTCTAAGCTGAATGTGCCAGCTCTGGTCAGATCGCAAATGCTAAGCAGCTTGAGGCTGGGCAAGTTTCTTTTTTTTTTTTTTTTTTTGGGGGGGGGGTTTATCAAAGCTTTCCCTTACAATTTTATATCTCTTGAAAAGACCCGCTGTGGTGCTAGTTGTCCGTCAATGGCCACTCTAAGCTGAATGTGCCTGCCCTCGTCAGATCGCAAACGCTAAGCAGCTTGAGGCTGGGCAAGTACCGGCATGGGAGACTGGCTGGGAATCCCCGGTACCGTTGACTTGCTATTTTGTTTTTCTCAAAGCTTTCCCTTACGATTGTTTTCATCTTGAAAAGACTAGCAGACGCGAAAGCAATCAGTCAATGGCCACACTAAGCTGAATGTGCCTGCCCTCGTCAGATCGCAAATGCTAAGCAGCTTGAGGCTAGGCAAGTACCAGCATGGGAGACTGGCTGGGAA
Source organism: Ranitomeya variabilis (assembly GCF_051348905.1). Taxonomy (NCBI): domain Eukaryota; kingdom Metazoa; phylum Chordata; class Amphibia; order Anura; family Dendrobatidae; genus Ranitomeya; species Ranitomeya variabilis. The sequence continues at coordinate 770,567,419 of NC_135232.1, forward strand.
TCCCTGGTACCGTTGACTTGGTTTTTTCGTTTTGATCCAAGCTTTCCCTGACGATTGTATTCCTCTTGAAAAGAGCCGCACTGGTGTGAACAATCTGTCATTGGCCACTCTAAGCTGAATGTGCCAGCTCTGGTTAGATCGCAAATGCTAAGCAGCTTGAGGCTGGGCAAGTTTCTTTTTTTTTTTTTTTTTTTGGGGGGGGGGTTTATCAAAGCTTTCCCTTACAATTTTATATCTCTTGAAAAGACCCGCTGTGGTGCTAGTTGTCCGTCAATGGCCACTCTAAGCTGAATGTGCCTGCCCTCGTCAGATCGCAAACGCTAAGCAGCTTGAGGCTGGGCAAGTACCGGCATGGGAGACTGGCTGGGAATCCCCGGTACCGTTGACTTGCTATTTTGTTTTTCTCAAAGCTTTCCCTTACGATTGTTTTCATCTTGAAAAGACTAGCAGACGCAAAAGCAATCGGTCAATGGCCACACTAAGCTGAATGTGCCTGCCCTTGTCAGATCGCAAATGCTAAGCAGCTTGGGGCTAGGCAAGTACCAGCATGGGAGACTGGCTGGGAATCCCTGGTACCGTTGACTTGGTTTTTTCGTTTTGATCCAAGCTTTCCCTGACGATTGTATTCCTCTTGAAAAGAGCCGCACTGGTGTGAACAATCTGTCATTGGCCACTCTAAGCTGAATGTGCCAGCTCTGGTTAGATCGCAAATGCTAAGCAGCTTGAGGCTGGGCAAGTTTCTTTTTTTTTTTTTGGGGGGGGGGGTTTATCAAAGCTTTCCCTTACAATTTTATATCTCTTGAAAAGACCCGCTGTGGTGCTAGTTGTCCGTCAATGGCCACTCTAAGCTGAATGTGCCTGCCCTCGTCAGATCGCAAACGCTAAGCAGCTTGAGGCTGGGCAAGTACCGGCATGGGAGACTGGCTGGGAATCCCCGGTACCGTTGACTTGCTATTTTGTTTTTCTCAAAGCTTTCCCTTACGATTGTTTTCATCTTGAAAAGACTAGCAGACGCAAAAGCAATCGGTCAATGGCCACACTAAGCTGAATGTGCCTGCCCTCGTCAGATCGCAAATGCTAAGCAGCTTGAGGCTAGGCAAGTACCAGCATGGGAGACTGGCTGGGAATCCCTGGTACCGTTGACTTGGTTTTTTCGTTTTGATCCAAGCTTTCCCTGACGATTGTATTCCTCTTGAAAAGAGCCGCACTGGTGTGAACAATCTGTCATTGGCCACTCTAAGCTGAATGTGCCAGCTCTGGTTAGATCGCAAATGCTAAGCAGCTTGAGGCTGGGCAAGTTTCTTTTTTTTTTTTTGGGGGGGGGGGTTTATCAAAGCTTTCCCTTACAATTTTATATCTCTTGAAAAGACCCGCTGTGGTGCTAGTTGTCCGTCAATGGCCACTCTAAGCTGAATGTGCCTGCCCTCGTCAGATCGCAAACGCTAAGCAGCTTGAGGCTGGGCAAGTACCGGCATGGGAGACTGGCTGGGAATCCCCGGTACCGTTGACTTGCTATTTTTTTTTTCTCAAAGCTTTCCCTTACGATTGTTTTCATCTTGAAAAGACTAGCAGACGCGAAAGCAATCGGTCAATGGCCACACTAAGCTGAATGTGCCTGCCCTCGTCAAATCGCAAATGCTAAGCAGCTTGAGGCTAGGCAAGTACCAGCATGGGAGACTGGCTGGGAATCCCTGGTACCGTTGACTTAGTTTTTTCGTTTTGATCCAAGCTTTCCCTGACGATTGTATTCCTCTTGAAAAGAGCCGCACTGGTTTGAACAATCTGTCATTGGCCACTCTAAGCTGAATGTGCCAGCTCTGGTCAGATCGCAAATGCTAAGCAGCTTGAGGCTGGGCAAGTTTCTTTTTTTTTTTTTTTTTTGGGGGGGGGGTTTATCAAAGCTTTCCCTTACAATTTTATATCTCTTGAAAAGACCCGCTGTGGTGCTAGTTGTCCGTCAATGGCCACTCTAAGCTGAATGTGCCTGCCCTCGTCAGATCGCAAACGCTAAGCAGCTTGAGGCTGGGCAAGTACCGGCATGGGAGACTGGCTGGGAATCACCGGTGCCGTTGACTTGCTATTTTGTTTTTCTCAAAGCTTTCCCTTACGATTGTTTTCATCTTGAAAAGACTAGCAGACGCGAAAGCAATCGGTCAATGGCCACACTAAGCTGAATGTGCCTGCCCTCGTCAGATCGCAAATGCTAAGCAGCTTGAGGCTAGGCAAGTACCAGCATGGGAGACTGGCTGGGAATCCCTGGTACCATTGACTTGGTTTTTTCGTTTTGATCCAAGCTTTCCCTGACGATTGTATTCCTCTTGAAAAGAGCCGCACTGGTTTGAACAATCTGTCATTGGCCACTCTAAGCTGAATGTGCCAGCTCTGGTCAGATCGCAAATGCTAAGCAGCTTGAGGCTGGGCAAGTTTCTTTTTTCTTTTTTTTTTTTTTTTTGGGGGGGGGGTTTATCAAAGCTTTCCCTTACAATTTTATATCTCTTGAAAAGACCCGCTGTGGTGCTAGTTGTCCGTCAATGGCCACTCTAAGCTGAATGTGCCTGCCCTCGTCAGATCGCAAACGCTAAGCAGCTTGAGGCTGGGCAAGTACCGGCATGGGAGCCTGGCTGGGAATCCCCGGTACCGTTGACTTGCTATTTTGTTTTTCTCAAAGCTTTCCCTTACGATTGTTTTCATCTTGAAAAGACTAGCAGACGCGAAAGCAATCGGTCAATGGCCACACTAAGCTGAATGTGCCTGCCCTCGTCAGATCGCAAACGCTAAGCTGCTTGAGGCTGGGCAAGTACCGGCATGGGAAACTGGCTGGGAATCCCCGGTACCGTTGACTTGCTATTTTGTTTTTCTCAAAGCTTTCCCTTACGATTGTTTTCATCTTGAAAAGACTAGCAGACGCGAAAGCAATCGGTCAATGGCCACACTAAGCTGAATGTGCCTGCCCTCGTCAGATCGCAAATGCTAAGCAGCTTGAGGCTAGGCAAGTACCAGCATGGGAGACTGGCTGGGAATCCCTGGTACCGTTGACTTGGTTTTTTCGTTTTGATCCAAGCTTTCCCTGACGATTGTATTCCTCTTGAAAAGAGCCGCACTGGTGTGAACAATCTGTCATTGGCCACTCTAAGCTGAATGTGCCAGCTCTGGTTAGATCGCAAATGCTAAGCAGCTTGAGGCTGGGCAAGTTTCTTTTTTTTTTTTTGGGGGGGGGGGGTTTATCAAAGCTTTCCCTTACAATTTTATATCTCTTGAAAAGACCCGCTGTGGTGCTAGTTGTCCGTCAATGGCCACTCTAAGCTGAATGTGCCTGCCCTCGTCAGATCGCAAACGCTAAGCAGCTTGAGGCTGGGCAAGTACCGGCATGGGAGACTGGCTGGGAATCCCCAGTACCGTTGACTTGCTATTTTGTTTTTCTCAAAGCTTTCCCTTACGATTGTTTTCATCTTGAAAAGACTAGCAGACGCGAAAGCAATCGGTCAATGGCCACACTAAGCTGAATGTGCCTGCCCTCGTCAGATCGCAAATGCTAAGCAGCTTGAGGCTAGGCAAGTACCAGCATGGGAGACTGGCTGGGAATCCCTGGTACCGTTGACTTGGTTTTTTCGTTTTGATCCAAGCTTTCCCTGACGATTGTATTCCTCTTGAAAAGAGCCGCACTGGTGTGAACAATCTGTCATTGGCCACTCTAAGCTGAATGTGCCAGCTCTGGTTAGATCGCAAATGCTAAGCAGCTTGAGGCTGGGCAAGTTTCTTTTTTTTTTTTTGGGGGGGGGGGTTTATCAAAGCTTTCCCTTACAATTTTATATCTCTTGAAAAGACCCGCTGTGGTGCTAGTTGTCCGTCAATGGCCACTCTAAGCTGAATGTGCCTGCCCTCGTCAGATCGCAAATGCTAAGCAGCTTGAGGCTGGGCAAGTACCGGCATGGGAGACTGGCTGGGAATCCCCGGTACCGTTGACTTGCTATTTTGTTTTTCTCAAAGCTTTCCCTTACGATTGTTTTCATCTTGAAAAGACTAGCAGACGCGAAAGCAATCGGTCAATGGCCACACTAAGCTGAATGTGCCTGCCCTCGTCAGATCGCAAATGCTAAGCAGCTTGAGGCTAGGCAAGTACCAGCATGGGAGACTGGCTGGGAATCCCTGGTACCGTTGACTTGGTTTTTTCGTTTTGATCCAAGCTTTCCCTGACGATTGTATTCCTCTTGAAAAGAGCCGCACTGGTGTGAACAATCTGTCATTGGCCACTCTAAGCTGAATGTGCCAGCTCTGGTTAGATCGCAAATGCTAAGCAGCTTGAGGCTGGGCAAGTTTCTTTTTTTTTTTGGGGGGGGGGGGTTTATCAAAGCTTTCCCTTACAATTTTATATCTCTTGAAAAGACCCGCTGTGGTGCTAGTTGTCCGTCAATGGCCACTCTAAGCTGAATGTGCCTGCCCTCGTCAGATCGCAAATGCTAAGCAGCTTGAGGCTGGGCAAGTACCGGCATGGGAGACTGGCTGGGAATCCCCGGTACCGTTGACTTGCTATTTTGTTTTTCTCAAAGCTTTCCCTTACGATTGTTTTCATCTTGAAAAGACTAGCAGACGCGAAAGCAATCGGTCAATGGCCACACTAAGCTGAATGTGCCTGCCCTCGTCAGATCGCAAATGCTAAGCAGCTTGAGGCTAGGCAAGTACCAGCATGGGAGACTGGCTGGGAATCCCTGGTACCGTTGACTTGGTTTTTTCGTTTTGATCCAAGCTTTCCCTGACGATTGTATTCCTCTTGAAAAGAGCCGCACTGGTGTGAACAATCTGTCATTGGCCACTCTAAGCTGAATGTGCCAGCTCTGGTTAGATCGCAAATGCTAAGCAGCTTGAGGCTGGGCAAGTTTCTTTTTTTTTTTTTTGGGGGGGGGGGTTTATCAAAGCTTTCCCTTACAATTTTATATCTCTTGAAAAGACCCGCTGTGGTGCTAGTTGTCCGTCAATGGCCACTCTAAGCTGAATGTGCCTGCCCTCGTCAGATCGCAAACGCTAAGCAGCTTGAGGCTGGGCAAGTACCGGCATGGGAGACTGGCTGGGAATCCCCGGTACCGTTGACTTGCTATTTTTTTTTTCTCAAAGCTTTCCCTTACGATTGTTTTCATCTTGAAAAGACTAGCAGACGCGAAAGCAATCGGTCAATGGCCACACTAAGCTGAATGTGCCTGCCCTCGTCAGATCGCAAATGCTAAGCAGCTTGAGGCTAGGCAAGTACCAGCATGGGAGACTGGCTGGGAATCCCTGGTACCGTTGACTTGGTTTTTTCGTTTTGATCCAAGCTTTCCCTGACGATTGTATTCCTCTTGAAAAGAGCCGCACTGGTTTGAACAATCTGTCATTGGCCACTCTAAGCTGAATGTGCCAGCTCTGGTCAGATCGCAAATGCTAAGCAGCTTGAGGCTGGGCAAGTTTCTTTTTTTTTTTTTTTTTTTTTTTTTTGGGGGGGGGGTTTATCAAAGCTTTCCCTTACAATTTTATATCTCTTGAAAAGACCCGCTGTGGTGCTAGTTGTCCGTCAATGGCCACTCTAAGCTGAATGTGCCTGCCCTCGTCAGATCGCAAACGCTAAGCAGCTTGAGGCTGGGCAAGTACCGGCATGGGAGACTGGCTGGGAATCCCCGGTACCGTTGACTTGCTATTTTGTTTTTCTCAAAGCTTTCCCTTACGATTGTTTTCATCTTGAAAAGACTAGCAGACGCGAAAGTAATCGGTCAATGGCCACACTAAGCTGTATGTGCCTGCCCTCGTCAGATTGCAAATGCTAAGCAGCTTGAGGCTAGGCAAGTACCAGCATGGGAGACTGGCTGGGAATCCCTGGTACCGTTGACTTGGTTTTTTCGTTTTGATCCAAGCTTTTCCAGACGATTGTATTCCTCTTGAAAAGAGCCGCACTGGTGTGAACAATCTGTCATTGGCCACTCTAAGCTGAATGTGCCAGCTCTGGTTAGATCGCAAATGCTAAGCAGCTTGAGGCTGGGCAAGTTTCTTTTTTTTTTTTTTTTGGGGGGGGGGTTTATCAAAGCTTTCCCTTACAATTTTATATCTCTTGAAAAGACCCGCTGTGGTGCTAGTTGTCCGTCAATGGCCACTCTAAGCTGAATGTGCCTGCCCTCGTCAGATCGCAAACGCTAAGCAGCTTGAGGCTGGGCAAGTACCGGCATGGGAGACTGGCTGGGAATCCCCGGTACCGTTGACTTGTTATTTTGTTTTTCTCAAAGCTTTCCCTTACGATTGTTTTCATCTTGAAAAGACTAGCAGACGCGAAAGCAATCGGTCAATGGCCACACTAAGCTGAATGTTCCTGCCCTCGTCAGATCGCAACTGCTAAGCAGCTTGGGCTAGGCAAGTACCAGCATGGGAGACTGGCTGGGAATCCCTGGTACCGTTGACTTGGTTTTTTCGTTTTGATCCAAGCTTTCCCTAACGATTGTATTCCTCTTGAAAAGAGCCGCACTGGTGTGAACAATTTGTCATTGGCCACTCTAAGCTGAATGTGCCAGCTCTGGTCAGATCGCAAATGCTAAGCAGCTTGAGGCTGGGCAAGTTTCTTTTTTTTTTTTTGGGGGGGGGGTTTATCAAAGCTTTCCCTTACAATTTTATATCTCTTGAAAAGACCCGCTGTGGTGCTAGTTGTCCGTCAATGGCCACTCTAAGCTGAATGTGCCTGCCCTCGTCAGATTGCAAACGCTAAGCAGCTTGAGGCTGGGCAAGTACCGGCATGGGAGACTGGCTGGGAATCCCCGGTACCGTTGACTTGCTATTTTTTTTTCTCAAAGCTTTCCCTTACGATTGTTTTCATCTTGAAAAGACTAGCAGACGCGAAAGCAATCGGTCAATGGCCACACTAAGCTGAATGTGCCTGCCCTCGTCAGATCGCAAATGCTAAGCAGCTTGAGGCTAGGCAAGTACCAGCATGGGAGACTGGCTGGGAATCCCTGGTACCGTTGACTTGGTTTTTTCGTTTTGATCCAAGCTTTCCCTGACGATTGTATTCCTCTTGAAAAGAGCCGCACTGGTGTGAACAATCTGTCATTGGCCACTCTAAGCTGAATGTGCCAGCTCTGGTCAGATCGCAAATGCTAAGCAGCTTGAGGCTGGGCAAGTTTCTTTTTTCTTTTTTTTTTTTTTTTTTGGGGGGGGGGTTTATCAAAGCTTTCCCTTACAATTTTATATCTCTTGAAAAGACCCGCTGTGGTGCTAGTTGTCCGTCAATGGCCACTCTAAGCTGAATGTGCCTGCCCTCGTCAGATCGCAAATGCTAAGCAGCTTGAGGCTGGGCAAGTACCGGCATGGGAGACTGGCTGGGAATCCCCGGTACCGTTGACTTGCTATTTTGTTTTTCTCAAAGCTTTCCCTTACGATTGTTTTCATCTTGAAAAGACTAGCAGACGCGAAAGCAATCGGTCAATGGCCACACTAAGCTGAATGTGCCTGCCCTCGTCAGATCGCAAATGCTAAGCAGCTTGAGGCTAGGCAAGTACCAGCATGGGAGACTGGCTGGGAATCCCTGGTACCGTTGACTTGGTTTTTTCGTTTTGATCCAAGCTCTCCCTGACGATTGTATTCCTCTTGAAAAGAGCCGCACTGGTGTGAACAATCTGTCATTGGCCACTCTAAGCTGAATGTGCCAGCTCTGGTTAGATCGCAAATGCTAAGCAGCTTGAGGCTGGGCAAGTTTCTTTTTTTTTTTTTTGGGGGGGGGGGGGTTTATCAAAGCTTTCCCTTACAATTTTATATCTCTTGAAAAGACCCGCTGTGGTGCTAGTTGTCCGTCAATGGCCACTCTAAGCTGAATGTGCCTGCCCTCGTCAGATCGCAAACGCTAAGCAGCTTGAGGCTGGGCAAGTACCGGCATGGGAGACTGGCTGGGAATCCCCGGTACCGTTGACTTGCTATTTTGTTTTACTCAAAGCTTTCCCTTACGATTGTTTTCATCTTGAAAAGACTAGCAGACGCGAAAGCAATCGGTCAATGGCCACACTAAGCTGAATGTGCCTGCCCTCGTCAGATCGCAAATGCAAAGCAGCTTGAGGCTAGGCAAGTACCAGCATGGGAGACTGGCTGGGAATCTCTGGTACCGTTGACTTGGTTTTTCGTTTTGATCCAAGCTTTCCCTGACGATTGTATTCCTCTTGAAAAGAGCCGCACTGGTGTGAACAATCTGTCATTGGCCACTCTAAGCTGAATGTGCCAGCTCTGGTTAGATCGCAAATGCTAAGCAGCTTGAGGCTGGGCAAGTTTCTTTTTTTTTTTTTTTTTTTGGGGGGGGGGGGTTTATCAAAGCTTTCCCTTACAATTTTATATCTCTTGAAAAGACCCGCTGTGGTGCTAGTTGTCCGTCAATGGCCACTCTAAGCTGAATGTGCCTGCCCTCGTCAGATCGCAAACGCTAAGCAGCTTGAGGCTGGGCAAGTACCGGCATGGGAGACTGGCTGGGAATCCCCGGTACCGTTGACTTGCTATTTTGTTTTTCTCAAAGCTTTCCCTTACGATTGTTTTCATCTTGAAAAGACTAGCAGACGCGAAAGCAATCGGTCAATGGCCACACTAAGCTGAATGTGCCTGCCCTCATCAGATCGCAAATGCTAAGCAGCTTGAGGCTAGGCAAGTACCAGCATGGGAGACTGGCTGGGAATCCCTGGTACCGTTGACTTGGTTTTTTCGTTTTGATCCAAGCTTTCCCTGACGATTGTATTCCTCTTGAAAAGAGCCGCACTGGTGTGAACAATCTGTCATTGGCCACTCTAAGCTGAATGTGCCAGCTCTGGTTAGATCGCAAATGCTAAGCAGCTTGAGGCTGGGCAAGTTTCTTTTTTTTTTTTTTTTGGGGGGGGGTTTATCAAAGCTTTCCCTTACAATTTTATATCTCTTGAAAAGACCCGCTGTGGTGCTAGTTGTCCGTCAATGGCCACTCTAAGCTGAATGTGCCTGCCCTCGTCAGATCGCAAACGCTAAGCAGCTTGAGGCTGGGCAAGTACCGGCATGGGAGACTGGCTGGGAATCCCCGGTACCGTTGACTTGCTATTTTGTTTTTCTCAAAGCTTTCCCTTACGATTGTTTTCATCTTGAAAAGACTAGCAGACGCGAAAGCAATCGGTCAATGGCCACACTAAGCTGAATGTGCCTGCCCTCGTCAGATCGCAAATGCTAAGCAGCTTGAGGCTAGGCAAGTACCAGCATGGGAGACTGGCTGGGAATCCCTGGTACCGTTGACTTGGTTTTTTCATTTTGATCCAAGCTTTCCCTGATGATTGTATTCCTCTTGAAAAGAGCCGCACTGGTGTGAACAATCTGTCATTGGCCACTCTAAGCTGAATGTGCCAGCTCTGGTTAGATCGCAAATGCTAAGCAGCTTGAGGCTGGGCAACTTTCTTTTTTTTTTTTGGGGGGGGGGGGTTTATCAAAGCTTTCCCTTACAATTTTATATCTCTTGAAAAGACCCGCTGTGGTGCTAGTTGTCCGTCAATGGCCACTCTAAGCTGAATGTGCCTGCCCTCGTCAGATCGCAAACGCTAAGCAGCTTGAGGCTGGGCAAGTACCGGCATGGGAGACTGGCTGGGAATCCCCGGTACCGTTGACTTGCTATTTTGTTTTTCTCAAAGCTTTCCCTTACGATTGTTTTCATCTTGAAAAGACTAGCAGACGCGAAAGCAATCGGTCAATGGCCACACTAAGCTGAATGTGCCTGCCCTCGTCAGATCGCAAATGCTAAGCAGCTTGAGGCTAGGCAAGTACCAGCATGGGAGACTGGCTGGGAATCCCTGGTACCGTTGACTTGGTTTTTTCGTTTTGATCCAAGCTTTCCCTGACGATTGTATTCCTCTTGAAAAGAGCCGCACTGGTGTGAATAATCTGTCATTGGCCACTCTAAGCTGAATGTGCCAGCTCTGGTTAGATCGCAAATGCTAAGCAGCTTGAGGCTGGGCAAGTTTCTTTTTTTTTTTTTTTGGGGGGGGGGTTTATCAAAGCTTTCCCTTACAATTTTATATCTCTTGAAAAGACCCGCTGTGGTGCTAGTTGTCCGTCAATGGCCACTCTAAGCTGAATGTGCCTGCCCTCGTCAGATCGCAAACGCTAAGCAGCTTGAGGCTGGGCAAGTACCGGCATGGGAGACTGGCTGGGAATCCCCGGTACCGTTGACTTGCTATTTTGTTTTTCTCAAAGCTTTCCCTTACGATTGTTTTCATCTTGAAAAGACTAGCAGACGCGAAAGCAATCGGTCAATGGCCACACTAAGCTGAATGTGCCTGCCCTCGTCAGATCGCAAATGCTAAGCAGCTTGAGGCTAGGCAAGTACCAGCATGGGAGACTGGCTGGGAATCCCTGGTACCGTTGACTTGGTTTTTTCGTTTTGATCCAAGCTTTCCCTGACGATTGTATTCCTCTTGAAAAGAGCCACACTGGTTTGAACAATCTGTCATTGGCCACTCTAAGCTGAATGTGCCAGCTCTGGTCAGATCGCAAATGCTAAGCAGCTTGAGGCTGGGCAAGTTTCTTTTTTTTTTTTTTTTTTTTTTTTTTTTTTTGGGGGGGGGGGTTTATCAAAGCTTTCCCTTACAATTTTATATCTCTTGAAAAGACCCGCTGTGGTGCTAGTTGTCCGTCAATGGCCACTCTAAGCTGAATGTGCCTGCCCTCGTCAGATCGCAAACGCTAAGCAGCTTGAGGCTGGGCAAGTACCGGCATGGGAGACTGGCTGGGAATCCCCGGTACCGTTGACTTGCTATTTTTTTTTTCTCAAAGCTTTCCCTTACGATTGTTTTCATCTTGAAAAGACTAGCAGACGCGAAAGCAATTGGTCAATGGCCACACTAAGCTGAATGTGCCTGCCCTCGTCAGATCGCAAATGCTAAGCAGCTTGAGGCTAGGCAAGTACCAGCATGGGAGACTGGCTGGGAATCCCTGGTACCGTTGACTTGGTTTTTTCGTTTTGATCCAAGCTTTCCCTGACGATTGTATTCCTCTTGAAAAGAGCCGCACTGGTTTGAACAATCTGTCATTGGCCACTCTAAGCTGAATGTGCAAGCTCTGGTCAGATCGCAAATGCTAAGCAGCTTGAGGCTGGGCAAGTTTCTTTTTTCTTTTTTTTTTTTTTTTTGGGGGGGGGGGGTTTATCAAAGCTTTCCCTTACAATTTTATATCTCTTGAAAAGACCCGCTGTGGTGCTAGTTGTCCGTCAATGGCCACTCTAAGCTGAATGTGCCTGCCCTCGTCAGATCGCAAACGCTAAGCAGCTTGAGGCTGGGCAAGTACCGGCATGGGAGACTGGCTGGGAATCCCCGGTACCGTTGACTTGCTATTTTGTTTTTCTCAAAGCTTTCCCTTACGATTGTTTTCATCTTGAAAAGACTAGCAGACGCGAAAGCAATCGGTCAATGGCCACACTAAGCTGAATGTGCCTGCCCTCGTCAGATCGCAAATGCTAAGCAGCTTGAGGCTAGGCAAGTACCAGCATGGGAGACTGGCTGGGAATCCCTGGTACCGTTGACTTGGTTTTTTCGTTTTGATCCAAGCTTTCCCTGACGATTGTATTCCTCTTGAAAAGAGCTGCACTGGTGTGAACAATCTGTCATTGGCCACTCTAAGCTGAATGTGCCAGCTCTGGTTAGATCGCAAATGCTAAGCAGCTTGAGGCTGGGCAAGTTTTTTTTTTTTTTTTTTTTTGGGGGGGGGGGTTATCAAAGCTTTCCCTTACAATTTTATATCTCTTGAAAAGACCCGCTGTGGTGCTAGTTGTCCGTCAATGGCCACTCTAAGCTGAATGTGCCTGCCCTCGTCAGATCGCAAACGCTAAGCAGCTTGAGGCTGGGCAAGTACCGGCATGGGAGACTGGCTGGGAATCCCCGGTACCGTTGACTTGCTATTTTGTTTTTCTCAAAGCTTTCCCTTACGATTGTTTTCATCTTGAAAAGACTAGCAGACGCGAAAGCAATCGGTCAATGGCCACACTAAGCTGAATGTGCCTGCCCTCGTCAGATCGCAAATGCTAAGCAGCTTGAGGCTAGGCAAGTACCAGCATGGGAGACTGGCTGGGAATCCCTGGTACCGTTGACTTGGTTTTTTCGTTTTGATCCAAGCTTTCCCTGACGATTGTATTCCTCTTGAAAAGAGCCGCACTGGTGTGAACAATCTGTCATTGGCCACTCTAAGCTGAATGTGCCAGCTCTGGTTAGATCGCAAATGCTAAGCAGCTTGAGGCTGGGCAAGTTTCTTTTTTTTTTTTGGGGGGGGGTTTATCAAAGCTTTCCCTTACAATTTTATATCTCTTGAAAAGACCCGCTGTGGTGCTAGTTGTCCGTCAATGGCCACTCTAAGCTGAATGTGCCTGCCCTCGTCAGATCGCAAACGCTAAGCAGCTTGAGGCTGGGCAAGTACCGGCATGGGAGACTGGCTGGGAATCCCCGGTACCGTTGACTTGCTATTTTTTTTTTCTCAAAGCTTTCCCTTACGATTGTTTTCATCTTGAAAAGACTAGCAGACGCGAAAGCAATCGGTCAATGGCCACACTAAGCTGAATGTGCCTGCCCTCGTCAGATCGCAAATGCTAAGCAGCTTGAGGCTAGGCAAGTACCAGCATGGGAGACTGGCTGGGAATCCCTGGTACCGTTGACTTGGTTTTTTCGTTTTGATCCAAGCTTTCCCTGACGATTGTATTCCTCTTGAAAAGAGCCGCACTGGTGTGAACAATCTGTCATTGGCCACTCTAAGCTGAATGTGCCAGCTCTGGTTAGATCGCAAATGCTAAGCAGCTTGAGGCTGGGCAAGTTTTTTTTTTTTGTTTTTTTTTGGGGGGGGGGGTTATCAAAGCTTTCCCTTACAATTTTATATCTCTTGAAAAGACCCGCTGTGGTGCTAGTTGTCCGTCAATGGCCACTCTAAGCTGAATGTGCCTGCCCTCGTCAGATCGCAAACGCTAAGCAGCTTGAGGCTGGGCAAGTACCGGCATGGGAGACTGGCTGGGAATCCCCGGTACCGTTGACTTGCTATTTTGTTTTTCTCAAAGCTTTCCCTTACGATTGTTTTCATCTTGAAAAGACTAGCAGACGCGAAAGCAATCGGTCAATGGCCACACTAAGCTGAATGTGCCTGCCCTCGTCAGATCGCAAATGCTAAGCAGCTTGAGGCTAGGCAAGTACCAGCATGGGAGACTGGCTGGGAATCCCTGGTACCGTTGACTTGGTTTTTTCGTTTTGATCCAAGCTTTCCCTGACGATTGTATTCCTCTTGAAAAGAGCCGCACTGGTGTGAACAATCTGTCATTGGCCACTCTAAGCTGAATGTGCCAGCTCTGGTTAGATCGCAAATGCTAAGCAGCTTGAGGCTGGGCAAGTTTCTTTTTTTTTTTGGGGGGGGGGTTTATCAAAGCTTTCCCTTACAATTTTATATCTCTTGAAAAGACCCGCTGTGGTGCTAGTTGTCCGTCAATGGCCACTCTAAGCTGAATGTGCCTGCCCTCGTCAGATCGCAAACGCTAAGCAGCTTGAGGCTGGGCAAGTACCGGCATGGGAGACTGGCTGGGAATCCCCGGTACCGTTGACTTGCTATTTTTTTTTTCTCAAAGCTTTCCCTTACGATTGTTTTCATCTTGAAAAGACTAGCAGACGCGAAAGCAATCGGTCAATGGCCACACTAAGCTGAATGTGCCTGCCCTCGTCAGATCGCAAATGCTAAGCAGCTTGAGGCTAGGCAAGTACCAGCATGGGAGACTGGCTGGGAATCCCTGGTACCGTTGACTTGGTTTTTTCGTTTTGATCCAAGCTTTCCCTGACGATTGTATTCCTCTTGAAAAGAGCCGCACTGGTTTGAACAATCTGTCATTGGCCACTCTAAGCTGAATGTGCCAGCTCTGGTCAGATCGCAAATGCTAAGCAGCTTGAGGCTGGGCAAGTTTCTTTTTTTTTTTTTTTTGGGGGGGGGGTTTATCAAAGCTTTCCCTTACAATTTTATATCTCTTGAAAAGACCCGCTGTGGTGCTAGTTGTCCGTCAATGGCCACTCTAAGCTGAATGTGCCTGCCCTCGTCAGATCGCAAACGCTAAGCAGCTTGAGGCTGGGCAAGTACCGGCATGGGAGACTGGCTGGGAATCCCCGGTACCGTTGACTTGCTATTTTGTTTTTCTCAAAGCTTTCCCTTACGATTGTTTTCATCTTGAAAAGACTAGCAGACGCGAAAGCAATCGGTCAATGGCCACACTAAGCTGAATGTGCCTGCCCTCGTCAGATCGCAAATGCTAAGCAGCTTGAGGCTAGGCAAGTACCAGCATGGGAGACTGGCTGGGAATCCCTGGTACCGTTGACTTGGTTTTTTCGTTTTGATCCAAGCTTTCCCTGACGATTGTATTCCTCTTGAAAAGAGCCGCACTGGTGTGAACAATCTGTCATTGGCCACTCAAAGCTGAATGTGCCAGCTCTGGTTAGATCGCAAATGCCAAGCAGCTTGAGGCTGGGCAAGTTTCTTTTTTATTTTTTTTTGGGGGGGGGGGTTTATCAAAGCTTTCCCTTACAATTTTATATCTCTTGAAAAGACCCGCTGTGGTGCTAGTTGTCCGTCAATGGCCACTCTAAGCTGAATGTGCCTGCCCTCGTCAGATCGCAAACGCTAAGCAGCTTGAGGCTGGGCAAGTACCGGCATGGGAGACTGGCTGGGAATCCCCGGTACCGTTGACTTGCTATTTTTTTTTTCTCAAAGCTTTCCCTTACGATTGTTTTCATCTTGAAAAGACTAGCAGACGCGAAAGCAATCGGTCAATGGCCACACTAAGCTGAATGTGCCTGCCCTCGTCAGCTCGCAAATGCTAAGCAGCTTGAGGCTAGGCAAGTACCAGCATGGGAGACTGGCTGGGAATCCCTGGTACCGTTGACTTGGTTTTTTCGTTTTGATCCAAGCTTTCCCTGACGATTGTATTCCTCTTGAAAAGAGCCGCACTGGTTTGAACAATCTGTCATTGGCCACTCTAAGCTGAATGTGCCAGCTCTGGTCAGATCGCAAATGCTAAGCAGCTTGAGGCTGGGCAAGTTTCTTTTTTCTTTTTTTTTTTTTTTTTTTGGGGGGGGGGTTTATCAAAGCTTTCCCTTACAATTTTATATCTCTTGAAAAGACCCGCTGTGGTGCTAGTTGTCCGTCAATGGCCACTCTAAGCTGAATGTGCCTGCCCTCGTCAGATCGCAAACGCTAAGCAGCTTGAGGCTGGGCAAGTACCGGCATGGGAGACTGGCTGGGAATCCCCGGTACCGTTGACTTGCTATTTTTTTTTTCTCAAAGCTTTCCCTTACGATTGTTTTCATCTTGAAAAGACTAGCAGACGCGAAAGCAATCGGTCAATGGCCACACTAAGCTGAATGTGCCTGCCCTCGTCAGATCGCAAATGCTAAGCAGCTTGAGGCTAGGCAAGTACCAGCATGGGAGACTGGCTGGGAATCCCTGGTACCGTTGACTTGGTTTTTTCGTTTTGATCCAAGCTTTCCCTGACGATTGTATTCCTCTTGAAAAGAGCCGCACTGGTTTGAACAATCTGTCATTGGCCACTCTAAGCTGAATGTTCAAGCTCTGGTCAGATCGCAAATGCTAAGCAGCTTGAGGCTGGGCAAGTTTCTTTTTTCTTTTTTTTTTTTTTTTTGGGGGGGGGGGGGTTTATCAAAGCTTTCCCTTACAATTTTATATCTCTTGAAAAGACCCGCTGTGGTGCTAGTTGTCCGTCAATGGCCACTCTAAGCTGAATGTGCCTGCCCTCGTCAGATCGCAAACGCTAAGCAGCTTGAGGCTGGGCAAGTACCGGCATGGGAGACTGGCTGGGAATCCCCGGTACCGTTGACTTGCTATTTTGTTTTTCTCAAAGCTTTCCCTTACGATTGTTTTCATCTTGAAAAGACTAGCAGACGCGAAAGCAATTGGTCAATGGCCACACTAAGCTGAATGTGCCTGCCCTCGTCAGATCGCAAATGCTAAGCAGCTTGAGGCTAGGCAAGTACCAGCATGGGAGACTGGCTGGGAATCCCTGGTACCGTTGACTTGGTTTTTTCGTTTTGATCCAAGCTTTCCCTGACGATTGTATTCCTCTTGAAAAGAGCCGCACTGGTGTGAACAATCTGTCATTGGCCACTCTAAGCTGAATGTGCCAGCTCTGGTTAGATCGCAAATGCTAAGCAGCTTGAGGCTGGGCAAGTTTCTTTTTTTTTTTTTTTGGGGGGGGGGTTTATCAAAGCTTTCCCTTACAATTTTATATCTCTTGAAAAGACCCGCTGTGGTGCTAGTTGTCCGTCAATGGCCACTCTAAGCTGAATGTGCCTGCCCTCGTCAGATCGCAAACGCTAAGCAGCTTGAGGCTGGGCAAGTACCGGCATGGGAGACTGGCTGGGAATCCCCGGTACCGTTGACTTGCTATTTTTTTTTTCTCAAAGCTTTCCCTTACGATTGTTTTCATCTTGAAAAGACTAGCAGACGCGAAAGCAATCGGTCAATGGCCACACTAAGCTGAATGTGCCTGCCCTCGTCAGATCGCAAATGCTAAGCAGCTTGAGGCTAGGCAAGTACCAGCATGGGAGACTGGCTGGGAATCCCTGGTACCGTTGACTTGGTTTTTTCGTTTTGATCCAAGCTTTCCCTGACGATTGTATTCCTCTTGAAAAGAGCCGCACTGGTTTGAACAATCTGTCATTGGCCACTCTAAGCTGAATGTGCCAGCTCTGGTCAGATCGCAAATGCTAAGCAGCTTGAGGCTGGGCAAGTTTCTTTTTTTTTTTTTTTTGGGGGGGGGGGTTTATCAAAGCTTTCCCTTACAATTTTATATCTCTTGAAAAGACCCGCTGTGGTGCTAGTTGTCCGTCAATGGCCACTCTAAGCTGAATGTGCCTGCCCTCGTCAGATCGCAAACGCTAAGCAGCTTGAGGCTGGGCAAGTACCGGCATGGGAGACTGGCTGGGAATCCCCGGTACCGTTGACTTGCTATTTTTTTTTTCTCAAAGCTTTCCCTTACGATTGTTTTCATCTTGAAAAGACTAGCAGACGCGAAAGCAATCGGTCAATGGCCACACTAAGCTGAATGTGCCTGCCCTCGTCAGATCGCAAATGCTAAGCAGCTTGAGGCTAGGCAAGTACCAGCATGGGAGACTGGCTGGGAATCCCTGGTACCGTTGACTTGGTTTTTTCGTTTTGATCCAAGCTTTCCCTGACGATTGTATTCCTCTTGAAAAGAGCCGCACTGGTTTGAACAATCTGTCATTGGCCACTCTAAGCTGAATGTGCCAGCTCTGGTCAGATCGCAAATGCTAAGCAGCTTGAGGCAGGGCAAGTTTCTTTTTTCTTTTTTTTTTTTTTTTTTTTGGGGGGGGGGTTTATCAAAGCTTTCCCTTACAATTTTATATCTCTTGAAAAGACCCGCTGTGGTGCTAGTTGTCCGTCAATGGCCACTCTAAGCTGAATGTGCCTGCCCTCGTCAGATCGCAAACGCTAAGCAGCTTGAGGCTGGGCAAGTACCGGCATGGGAGACTGGCTGGGAATCCCCGGTACCGTTGACTTGCTATTTTTTTTTTCTCAAAGCTTTCCCTTACGATTGTTTTCATCTTGAAAAGACTAGCAGACGCGAAAGCAATCGGTCAATGGCCACACTAAGCTGAATGTGCCTGCCCTCGTCAGATCGCAAATGCTAAGCAGCTTGAGGCTAGGCAAGTACCAGCATGGGAGACTGGCTGGGAATCCCTGGTACCGTTGACTTGGTTTTTTCGTTTTGATCCAAGCTTTCCCTGACGATTGTATTCCTCTTGAAAAGAGCCGCACTGGTTTGAACAATCTGTCATTGGCCACTCTAAGCTGAATGTTCCAGCTCTGGTCAGATCGCAAATGCTAAGCAGCTTGAGGCTGGGCAAGTTTCTTTTTTCTTTTTTTTTTTTTTTTTGGGGGGGGGGGTTTATCAAAGCTTTCCCTTACAATTTTATATCTCTTGAAAAGACCCGCTGTGGTGCTAGTTGTCCGTCAATGGCCACTCTAAGCTGAATGTGCCTGCCCTCGTCAGATTGCAAACGCTAAGCAGCTTGAGGCTGGGCAAGTACCGGCATGGGAGACTGGCTGGGAATCCCCGGTACCGTTGACTTGCTATTTTGTTTTTCTCAAAGCTTTCCCTTACGATTGTTTTCATCTTGAAAAGACTAGCAGACGCGAAAGCAATTGGTCAATGGCCACACTAAGCTGAATGTGCCTGCCCTCGTCAGATCGCAAATGCTAAGCAGCTTGAGGCTAGGCAAGTACCAGCATGGGAGACTGGCTGGGAATCCCTGGTACCGTTGACTTGGTTTCTTCGTTTTGATCCAAGCTTTCCCTGACGATTGTATTCCTCTTGAAAAGAGCCGCACTGGTGTGAACAATCTGTCATTGGCCACTCTAAGCTGAATGTGCCAGCTCTGGTTAGATCGCAAATGCTAAGCAGCTTGAGGCTGGGCAAGTTTCTTTTTTTTTTTTTTTGGGGGGGGGGTTTATCAAAGCTTTCCCTTACAATTTTATATCTCTTGAAAAGACCCGCTGTGGTGCTAGTTGTCCGTCAATGGCCACTCTAAGCTGAATGTGCCTGCCCTCGTCAGATCGCAAACGCTAAGCAGCTTGAGGCAGGGCAAGTACCGGCATGGGAGACTGGCTGGGAATCCCCGGTACCGTTGACTTGCTATTTTGTTTTTCTCAAAGCTTTCCCTTACGATTGTTTTCATCTTGAAAAGACTAGCAGACGCGAAAGCAATCGGTCAATGGCCACACTAAGCTGAATGTGCCTGCCCTCGTCAGATCGCAAATGCTAAGCAGCTTGAGGCTAGGCAAGTACCAGCATGGGAGACTGGCTGGGAATCCCTGGTACCGTTGACTTGGTTTTTTCGTTTTGATCCAAGCTTTCCCTGACGATTGTATTCCTCTTGAAAAGAGCCGCACTGGTGTGAACAATCTGTCATTGGCCACTCTAAGCTGAATGTGCCAGCTCTGGTTAGATCGCAAATGCTAAGCAGCTTGAGGCTGGGCAAGTTTCTTTTTTTTTTTTTTGGGGGGGGGTTTATCAAAGCTTTCCCTTACAATTTTATATCTCTTGAAAAGACCCGCTGTGGTGCTAGTTGTCCGTCAATGGCCACTCTAAGCTGAATGTGCCTGCCCTCGTCAGATCGCAAACGCTAAGCAGCTTGAGGCTGGGCAAGTACCGGCATGGGAGACTGGCTGGGAATCCCCGGTACCGTTGACTTGCTATTTTTTTTTTCTCAAAGCTTTCCCTTACGATTGTTTTCATCTTGAAAAGACTAGCAGACGCGAAAGCAATCGGTCAATGGCCACACTAAGCTGAATGTGCCTGCCCTCGTCAGATCGCAAATGCTAAGCAGCTTGAGGCTAGGCAAGTACCAGCATGGGAGACTGGCTGGGAATCCCTGGTACCGTTGACTTGTTTTTTTCGTTTTGATCCAAGCTTTCCCTGACGATTGTATTCCTCTTGAAAAGAGCCGCACTGGTGTGAACAATCTGTCATTGGCCACTCTAAGCTGAATGTGCCAGCTCTGGTTAGATCGCAAATGCTAAGCAGCTTGAGGCTGGGCAAGTTTCTTTTTTTTTTTTTGGGGGGGGGGTTTATCAAAGCTTTCCCTTACAATTTTATATCTCTTGAAAAGACCCGCTGTGGTGCTAGTTGTCCGTCAATGGCCACTCTAAGCTGAATGTGCCTGCCCTCGTCAGATCGCAAACGCTAAGCAGCTTGAGGCTGGGCAAGTACCGGCATGGGAGACTGGCTGGGAATCCCCGGTACCGTTGACTTGCTATTTTTTTTTTCTCAAAGCTTTCCCTTACGATTGTTTTCATCTTGAAAAGACTAGCAGACGCGAAAGCAATCGGTCAATGGCCACACTAAGCTGAATGTGCCTGCCCTCGTCAGATCGCAAATGCTAAGCAGCTTGAGGCTAGGCAAGTACCAGCATGGGAGACTGGCTGGGAATCCCTGGTACCGTTGACTTGGTTTTTTCGTTTTGATCCAAGCTTTCCCTGACGATTGTATTCCTCTTGAAAAGAGCCGCACTGGTTTGAACAATCTGTCATTGGCCACTCTAAGCTGAATGTGCCAGCTCTGGTCAGATCGCAAATGCTAAGCAGCTTGAGGCTGGGCAAGTTTCTTTTTTTTTTTTTTTTTTTTTTTTTTTTGGGGGGGGGGTTTATTAAAGCTTTCCCTTACAATTTTATATCTCTTGAAAAGACCCGCTGTGGTGCTAGTTGTCCGTCAATGGCCACTCTAAGCTGAATGTGCCTGCCCTCGTCAGATCGCAAACGCTAAGCAGCTTGAGGCTGGGCAAGTACCGGCATGGGAGACTGGCTGGGAATCCCCGATACCGTTGACTTGCTATTTTGTTTTTCTCAAAGCTTTCCCTTACGATTGTTTTCATCTTGAAAAGACTAGCAGACGCGAAAGCAATCGGTCAATGGCCACACTAAGCTGAATGTGCCTGCCCTCGTCAGATCGCAAATGCTAAGCAGCTTGAGGCTAGGCAAGTACCAGCATGGGAGACTGGCTGGGAATCCCTGGTACCGTTGACTTGGTTTTTTCGTTTTGATCCAAGCTTTCCCTGACGATTGTATTCCTCTTGAAAAGAGCCGCACTGGTGTGAACAATCTGTCATTGGCCACTCTAAGCTGAATGTGCCAGCTCTGGTTAGATCGCAAATGCTAAGCAGCTTGAGGCTGGGCAAGTTTCTTTTTTTTTTTTTTTTTTGGGGGGGGGGGTTTATCAAAGCTTTCCCTTACAATTTTATATCTCTTGAAAAGACCCGCTGTGGTGCTAGATGTCTGTCAATGGCCACTCTAAGCTGAATGTGCCTGCCCTCGTCAGATCGCAAACGCTAAGCAGCTTGAGGCTGGGCAAGTACCGGCATGGGAGACTGGCTGGGAATCCCCGGTACCGTTGACTTGCTATTTTGTTTTTCTCAAAGCTTTCCCTTACGATTGTTTTCATCTTGAAAAGACTAGCAGACGCGAAAGCAATCGGTCAATGGCCACACTAAGCTGAATGTGCCTGCCCTCGTCAGATCGCAAATGCTAAGCAGCTTGGGGCTAGGCAAGTACCAGCATGGGAGACTGGCTGGGAATCCCTGGTACCGTTGACTTGGTTTTTTCGTTTTGATCCAAGCTTTCCCTAACGATTGTATTCCTCTTGAAAAGAGCCGCACTGGTGTGAACAATTTGTCATTGGCCACTCTAAGCTGAATGTGCCAGCTCTGGTCAGATCGCAAATGCTAAGCAGCTTGAGGCTGGGCAAGTTTCTTTTTTCTTTTTTTTTTTTTTTTTGGGGGGGGGGGGTTTATCAAAGCTTTCCCTTACAATTTTATATCTCTTGAAAAGACCCGCTGTGGTGCTAGTTGTCCGTCAATGGCCACTCTAAGCTGAATGTGCCTGCCCTCGTCAGATCGCAAACGCTAAGCAGCTTGAGGCTGGGCAAGTACCGGCATGGGAGACTGGCTGGGAATCCCCGGTACCGTTGACTTGCTATTTTGTTTTTCTCAAAGCTTTCCCTTACGATTGTTTTCATCTTGAAAAGACTAGCAGACGCGAAAGCAATTGGTCAATGGCCACACTAAGCTGAATGTGCCTGCCCTCGTCAGATCGCAAATGCTAAGCAGCTTGAGGCTAGGCAAGTACCAGCATGGGAGACTGGCTGGGAATCCCTGGTACCGTTGACTTGGTTTTTTCGTTTTGATCCAAGCTTTCCCTGACGATTGTATTCCTCTTGAAAAGAGCCGCACTGGTGTGAACAATCTGTCATTGGCCACTCTAAGCTGAATGTGCCAGCTCTGGTTAGATTGCAAATGCTAAGCAGCTTGAGGCTGGGCAAGTTTCTTTTTTTTTTTTTTTGGGGGGGGGGTTTATCAAAGCTTTCCCTTACAATTTTATATCTCTTGAAAAGACCCGCTGTGGTGCTAGTTGTCCGTCAATGGCCACTCTAAGCTGAATGTGCCTGCCCTCGTCAGATCGCAAACGCTAAGCAGCTTGAGGCAGGGCAAGTACCGGCATGGGAGACTGGCTGGGAATCCCCGGTACCGTTGACTTGCTATTTTGTTTTTCTCAAAGCTTTCCCTTACGATTGTTTTCATCTTGAAAAGACTAGCAGACGCGAAAGCAATCGGTCAATGGCCACACTAAGCTGAATGTGCCTGCCCTCGTCAGATCGCAAATGCTAAGCAGCTTGAGGCTAGGCAAGTACCAGCATGGGAGACTGGCTGGGAATCCCTGGTACCGTTGACTTGGTTTTTTCGTTTTGATCCAAGCTTTCCCTGACGATTGTATTCCTCTTGAAAAGAGCCGCACTGGTGTGAACAATCTGTCATTGGCCACTCTAAGCTGAATGTGCCAGCTCTGGTTAGATCGCAAATGCTAAGCAGCTTGAGGCTGGGCAAGTTTCTTTTTTTTTTTTTTGGGGGGGGGTTTATCAAAGCTTTCCCTTACAATTTTATATCTCTTGAAAAGACCCGCTGTGGTGCTAGTTGTCCGTCAATGGCCACTCTAAGCTGAATGTGCCTGCCCTCGTCAGATCGCAAACGCTAAGCAGCTTGAGGCTGGGCAAGTACCGGCATGGGAGACTGGCTGGGAATCCCCGGTACCGTTGACTTGCTATTTTTTTTTTCTCAAAGCTTTCCCTTACGATTGTTTTCATCTTGAAAAGACTAGCAGACGCGAAAGCAATCGGTCAATGGCCACACTAAGCTGAATGTGCCTGCCCTCGTCAGATCGCAAATGCTAAGCAGCTTGAGGCTAGGCAAGTACCAGCATGGGAGACTGGCTGGGAATCCCTGGTACCGTTGACTTGTTTTTTTCGTTTTGATCCAAGCTTTCCCTGACGATTGTATTCCTCTTGAAAAGAGCCGCACTGGTGTGAACAATCTGTCATTGGCCACTCTAAGCTGAATGTGCCAGCTCTGGTTAGATCGCAAATGCTAAGCAGCTTGAGGCTGGGCAAGTTTCTTTTTTTTTTTTGGGGGGGGGGTTTATCAAAGCTTTCCCTTACAATTTTATATCTCTTGAAAAGACCCGCTGTGGTGCTAGTTGTCCGTCAATGGCCACTCTAAGCTGAATGTGCCTGCCCTCGTCAGATCGCAAACGCTAAGCAGCTTGAGGCTGGGCAAGTACCGGCATGGGAGACTGGCTGGGAATCCCCGGTACCGTTGACTTGCTATTTTTTTTTTCTCAAAGCTTTCCCTTACGATTGTTTTCATCTTGAAAAGACTAGCAGACGCGAAAGCAGTCGGTCAATGGCCACACTAAGCTGAATGTGCCTGCCCTCGTCAGATCGCAAATGCTAAGCAGCTTGAGGCTAGGCAAGTACCAGCATGGGAGACTGGCTGGGAATCCCTGGTACCGTTGACTTGGTTTTTTCGTTTTGATCCAAGCTTTCCCTGACGATTGTATTCCTCTTGAAAAGAGCCGCACTGGTTTGAACAATCTGTCATTGGCCACTCTAAGCTGAATGTGCCAGCTCTGGTCAGATCGCAAATGCTAAGCAGCTTGAGGCTGGGCAAGTTTCTTTTTTTTTTTTTTTTTTTTTTTTTTTTTTTGGGGGGGGGTTTATTAAAGCTTTCCCTTACAATTTTATATCTCTTGAAAAGACCCGCTGTGGTGCTAGTTGTCCGTCAATGGCCACTCTAAGCTGAATGTGCCTGCCCTCGTCAGATCGCAAACGCTAAGCAGCTTGAGGCTGGGCAAGTACCGGCATGGGAGACTGGCTGGGAATCCCCGATACCGTTGACTTGCTATTTTGTTTTTCTCAAAGCTTTCCCTTACGATTGTTTTCATCTTGAAAAGACTAGCAGACGCGAAAGCAATCGGTCAATGGCCATACTAAGCTGAATGTGCCTGCCCTCGTCAGATCGCAAATGCTAAGCAGCTTGAGGCTAGGCAAGTACCAGCATGGGAGACTGGCTGGGAATCCCTGGTACCGTTGACTTGGTTTTTTCGTTTTGATCCAAGCTTTCCCTGACGATTGTATTCCTCTTGAAAAGAGCCGCACTGGTGTGAACAATCTGTCATTGGCCACTCTAAGCTGAATGTGCCAGCTCTGGTTAGATCGCAAATGCTAAGCAGCTTGAGGCTGGGCAAGTTTCTTTTTTTTTTTTTTTTTTTGGGGGGGGGGGGTTTATCAAAGCTTTCCCTTACAATTTTATATCTCTTGAAAAGACCCGCTGTGGTGCTAGATGTCTGTCAATGGCCACTCTAAGCTGAATGTGCCTGCCCTCGTCAGATCGCAAACGCTAAGCAGCTTGAGGCTGGGCAAGTACCGGCATGGGAGACTGGCTGGGAATCCCCGGTACCGTTGACTTGCTATTTTGTTTTTCTCAAAGCTTTCCCTTACGATTGTTTTCATCTTGAAAAGACTAGCAGACGCGAAAGCAATCGGTCAATGGCCACACTAAGCTGAATGTGCCTGCCCTCGTCAGATCGCAAATGCTAAGCAGCTTGGGGCTAGGCAAGTACCAGCATGGGAGACTGGCTGGGAATCCCTGGTACCGTTGACTTGGTTTTTTCGTTTTGATCCAAGCTTTCCCTAACGATTGTATTCCTCTTGAAAAGAGCCGCACTGGTGTGAACAATTTGTCATTGGCCACTCTAAGCTGAATGTGCCAGCTCTGGTCAGATCGCAAATGCTAAGCAGCTTGAGGCTGGGCAAGTTTCTTTTTTTTTTTTTTGGGGGGGGGGGTTTATCAAAGCTTTCCCTTACAATTTTATATCTCTTGAAAAGACCCGCTGTGGTGCTAGTTGTCCGTCAATGGCCACTCTAAGCTGAATGTGCCTGCCCTCGTCAGATCGCAAACGCTAAGCAGCTTGAGGCTGGGCAAGTACCGGCATGGGAGACTGGCTGGGAATCCCCGGTACCGTTGACTTGCTATTTTGTTTTTCTCAAAGCTTTCCCTTACGATTGTTTTCATCTTGAAAAGACTAGCAGACGCGAAAGCAATCGGTCAATGGCCACACTAAGCTGAATGTGCCTGCCCTCGTCAGATCGCAAATGCTAAGCAGCTTGAGGCTAGGCAAGTACCAGCATGGGAGACTGGCTGGGAATCCCTGGTACCGTTGACTTGGTTTTTTCGTTTTGATCCAAGCTTTCCCTGACGATTGTATTCCTCTTGAAAAGAGCCGCACTGGTTTGAACAATCTGTCATTGGCCACTCTAAGCTGAATGTGCCAGCTCTGGTCAGATCGCAAATGCTAAGCAGCTTGAGGCTGGGCAAGTTTCTTTTTTCTTTTTTTTTTTTTTTTTTGGGGGGGGGGTTTATCAAAGCTTTCCCTTACAATTTTATATCTCTTGAAAAGACCCGCTGTGGTGCTAGTTGTCCGTCAATGGCCACTCTAAGCTGAATGTGCCTGCCCTCGTCAGATCGCAAACGCTAAGCAGCTTGAGGCTGGGCAAGTACCGGCATGGGAGACTGGCTGGGAATCCCCGGTACCGTTGACTTGCTATTTTGTTTTTCTCAAAGCTTTCCCTTACGATTGTTTTCATCTTGAAAAGACTAGCAGACGCGAAAGCAATCGGTCAATGGCCACACTAAGCTGAATGTGCCTGCCCTCGTCAGATCGCAAATGCTAAGCAGCTTGAGGCTAGGCAAGTACCAGCATGGGAGACTGGCTGGGAATCCCTGGTACCGTTGACTTGGTTTTTTCGTTTTGATCCAAGCTTTCCCTGACGATTGTATTCCTCTTGAAAAGAGCCGCACTGGTTTGAACAATCTGTCATTGGCCACTCTAAGCTGAATGTGCCAGCTCTGGTTAGATCGCAAATGCTAAGCAGCTTGAGGCTGGGCAAGTTTCTTTTTTTTTTTTTTTGGGGGGGGGGGTTTATCAAAGCTTTCCCTTACAATTTTATATCTCTTGAAAAGACCCGCTGTGGTGCTAGTTGTCCGTCAATGGCCACTCTAAGCTGAATGTGCCTGCCCTCGTCAGATCGCAAACGCTAAGCAGCTTGAGGCTGGGCAAGTACCGGCATGGGAGACTGGCTGGGAATCCCCGGTACCGTTGACTTGCTATTTTGTTTTTCTCAAAGCTTTCCCTTACGATTGTTTTCATCTTGAAAAGACTAGCAGACGCGAAAGCAATCGGTCAATGGCCACACTAAGCTGAATGTGCCTGCCCTCGTCAGATCGCAAATGCTAAGCAGCTTGAGGCTAGGCAAGTACCAGCATGGGAGACTGGCTGGGAATCCCTGGTACCGTTGACTTGGTTTTTTCGTTTTGATCCAAGCTTTCCCTGACGATTGTATTCCTCTTGAAAAGAGCCGCACTGGTTTGAACAATCTGTCATTGGCCACTCTAAGCTGAATGTGCCAGCTCTGGTCAGATCGCAAATGCTAAGCAGCTTGAGGCTGGGCAAGTTTCTTTTTTTTTTTTTTTTTTTTTTTTTTTTTGGGGGGGGGGGGTTTATCAAAGCTTTCCCTTACAATTTTATATCTCTTGAAAAGACCCGCTGTGGTGCTAGTTGTCCGTCAATGGCCACTCTAAGCTGAATGTGCCTGCCCTCGTCAGATCGCAAACGCTAAGCAGCTTGAGGCTGGGCAAGTACCGGCATGGGAGACTGGCTGGGAATCCCTGGTACCGTTGACTTGCTATTTTGTTTTTCTCAAAGCTTTCCCTTACGATTGTTTTCATCTTGAAAAGACTAGCAGACGCGAAAGCAATCGGTCAATGGCCACACTAAGCTGAATGTGCCTGCCCTCGTCAGATCGCAAATGCTAAGCAGCTTGGGGCTAGGCAAGTACCAGCATGGGAGACTGGCTGGGAATCCCTGGTACCGTTGACTTGGTTTTTTCGTTTTGATCCAAGCTTTCCCTAACGATTGTATTCCTCTTGAAAAGAGCCGCACTGGTGTGAACAATTTGTCATTGGCCACTCTAAGCTGAATGTGCCAGCTCTGGTCAGATCGCAAATGCTAAGCAGCTTGAGGCTGGGCAAGTTTCTTTTTTTTTTTTTTTTGGGGGGGGGGTTTATCAAAGCTTTCCCTTACAATTTTATATCTCTTGAAAAGACCCGCTGTGGTGCTAGTTGTCCGTCAATGGCCACTCTAAGCTGAATGTGCCTGCCCTCGTCAGATCGCAAACGCTAAGCAGCTTGAGGCTGGGCAAGTACCGGCATGGGAGACTGGCTGGGAATCCCCGGTACCGTTGACTTGCTATTTTTTTTTTCTCAAAGCTTTCCCTTACGATTGTTTTCATCTTGAAAAGACTAGCAGACGCGAAAGCAATCGGTCAATGGCCACACTAAGCTGAATGTGCCTGCCCTCGTCAGATCGCAAATGCTAAGCAGCTTGAGGCTAGGCAAGTACCAGCATGGGAGACTGGCTGGGAATCCCTGGTACCGTTGACTTGGTTTTTTCGTTTTGATCCAAGCTTTCCCTGACGATTGTATTCCTCTTGAAAAGAGCCGCACTGGTGTGAACAATCTGTCATTGGCCACTCTAAGCTGAATGTGCCAGCTCTGGTCAGATCGCAAATGCTAAGCAGCTTGAGGCTGGGCAAGTTTCTTTTTTCTTTTTTTTTTTTTTTTTTGGGGGGGGGGGTTTATCAAAGCTTTCCCTTACAATTTTATATCTCTTGAAAAGACCCGCTGTGGTGCTAGTTGTCCGTCAATGGCCACTCTAAGCTGAATGTGCCTGCCCTCGTCAGATCGCAAACGCTAAGCAGCTTGAGGCTGGGCAAGTACCGGCATGGGAGACTGGCTGGGAATCCCCGGTACCGTTGACTTGCTATTTTGTTTTTCTCAAAGCTTTCCCTTACGATTGTTTTCATCTTGAAAAGACTAGCAGACGCGAAAGCAATCGGTCAATGGCCACACTAAGCTGAATGTGCCTGCCCTCGTCAGATCGCAAATGCTAAGCAGCTTGAGGCTAGGCAAGTACCAGCATGGGAGACTGGCTGGGAATCCCTGGTACCGTTGACTTGGTTTTTTCGTTTTGATCCAAGCTTTCCCTGACGATTGTATTCCTCTTGAAAAGAGCCGCACTGGTGTGAACAATCTGTCATTGGCCACTCTAAGCTG
>NC_135232.1:770600458-770610458 GCF_051348905.1 Ranitomeya variabilis
CCTGACGATTGTATTCCTCTTGAAAAGTGCCGCACTGGTTTGAACAATCTGTCATTGAACAATCTGTCATTGGCCACTCTAAGCTGAATGTGCCAGCTCTGGTCAGATCGCAAATGCTAAGCAGCTTGAGGCTGGGCAAGTTTCTTTTTTTTTTTTTTTTTTGGGGGGGGGGGTTTATCAAAGCTTTCCCTTACAATTTTATATCTCTTGAAAAGACCCGCTGTGGTGCTAGTTGTCCGTCAATGGCCACTCTAAGCTGAATGTGCCTGCCCTCGTCAGATCGCAAACGCTAAGCAGCTTGAGGCTGGGCAAGTACCGGCATGGGAGACTGGCTGGGAATCCCCGGTACCGTTGACTTGCTATTTTGTTTTTCTCAAAGCTTTCCCTTACGATTGTTTTCATCTTGAAAAGACTAGCAGACGCAAAAGCAATCGGTCAATGGCCACACTAAGCTGAATGTGCCTGCCCTCGTCAGATCGCAAATGCTAAGCAGCTTGAGGCTAGGCAAGTACCAGCATGGGAGACTGGCTGGGAATCCCTGGTACCGTTGACTTGGTTTTTTCGTTTTGATCCAAGCTTTCCCTGACGATTGTATTCCTCTTGAAAAGAGCCGCACTGGTGTGAACAATCTGTCATTGGCCACTCTAAGCTGAATGTGCCAGCTCTGGTTAGATCGCAAATGCTAAGCAGCTTGAGGCTGGGCAAGTTTCTTTTTTTTTTTTTTGGGGGGGGGGTTTATCAAAGCTTTCCCTTACAATTTTATATCTCTTGAAAAGACCCGCTGTGGTGCTAGTTGTCCGTCAATGGCCACTCTAAGCTGAATGTGCCTGCCCTCGTCAGATCGCAATCGCTAAGCAGCTTGAGGCTGGGCAAGTACCGGCATGGGAGACTGGCTGGGAATCCCTGGTACCGTTGACTTGCTATTTTGTTTTTCTCAAAGCTTTCCCTTACGATTGTTTTCATCTTGAAAAGACTAGCAGACGCGAAAGCAATCGGTCAATGGCCACACTAAGCTGAATGTGCCTGCCCTCGTCAGATCGCAAATGCTAAGCAGCTTGAGGCTAGGCAAGTACCAGCATGGGAGACTGGCTGGGAATCCCTGGTACCGTTGACTTGGTTTTTTCGTTTTGATCCAAGCTTTCCCTGACGATTGTATTCCTCTTGAAAAGAGCCGCACTGGTTTGAACAATCTGTCATTGGCCACTCTAAGCTGAATGTGCCAGCTCTGGTTAGATCGCAAATGCTAAGCAGCTTGAGGCTGGGCAAGTTTCTTTTTTTTTTTTTGGGGGGGGGGGTTTATCAAAGCTTTCCCTTACAATTTTATATCTCTTGAAAAGACCCGCTGTGGTGCTAGTTGTCCGTCAATGGCCACTCTAAGCTGAATGTGCCTGCCCTCGTCAGATCGCAAACGCTAAGCAGCTTGAGGCTGGGCAAGTTTCTTTTTTTTTTTTTTTTTTTTGGGGTGGGGGTTTATCAAAGCTTTCCCTTACAATTTTATATCTCTTGAAAAGACCCGCTGTGGTGCTAGTTGTCCATCAATGGCCACTCTAAGCTGAATGTGCCTGCCCTCGTCAGATCGCAAACGCTAAGCAGCTTGAGGCTGGGCAAGAACCGGCATGGGAGACTGGCTGGGAATCCCCGGTACCGTTGACTTGCTATTTTGTTTTTCTCAAAGCTTTCCCTTACGATTGTTTTCATCTTGAAAAGACTAGCAGACGCGAAAGCAATCGGTCAATGGCCACACTAAGCTGAATGTGCCTGCCCTCGTCAGATCGCAAATGCTAAGCAGCTTGAGGCTAGGCAAGTACCAGCATGGGAGACTGGCTGGGAATCCCTGGTACCGTTGACTTGGTTTTTTCGTTTTGATCCAAGCTTTCCCTGACGATTGTATTCCTCTTGAAAAGAGCCGCACTGGTGTGAACAATCTGTCATTGGCCACTCTAAGCTGAATGTGCCAGCTCTGGTTAGATCGCAAATGCTAAGCAGCTTGAGGCTGGGCAAGTTTCTTTTTTTTTTTTTGGGGGGGGGGTTTATCAAAGCTTTCCCTTACAATTTTATATCTCTTGAAAAGACCCGCTGTGGTGCTAGTTGTCCGTCAATGGCCACTCTAAGCTGAATGTGCCTGCCCTCGTCAGATCGCAAATGCTAAGCAGCTTGAGGCTGGGCAAGTACCGGCATGGGAGACTGGCTGGGAATCCCCGGTACCGTTGACTTGCTATTTTTTTTTTCTCAAAGCTTTCCCTTACGATTGTTTTCATCTTGAAAAGACTAGCAGACGCGAAAGCAATCGGTCAATGGCCACACTAAGCTGAATGTGCCTGCCCTCGTCAGATCGCAAATGCTAAGCAGCTTGAGGCTAGGCAAGTACCAGCATGGGAGACTGGCTGGGAATCCCTGGTACCGTTGACTTGGTTTTTTTGTTTTGATCCAAGCTTTCCCTGACGATTGTATTCCTCTTGAAAAGAGCCGCACTGGTTTGAACAATCTGTCATTGGCCATTCTAAGCTGAATGTGCCAGCTCTGGTCAGATCGCAAATGCTAAGCAGCTTGGGGCTGGGCAAGTTTCTTTTTTTTTTTTTTTTTTTTTTTTTGGGGGGGGGGTTTATCAAAGCTTTCCCTTACAATTTTATATCTCTTGAAAAGACCCGCTGTGGTGCTAGTTGTCCGTCAATGGCCACTCTAAGCTGAATGTGCCTGCCCTCGTCAGATCGCAAACGCTAAGCAGCTTGAGGCTGGGCAAGTACCGGCATGGGAGACTGGCTGGGAATCCCTGGTACCGTTGACTTGCTATTTTGTTTTTCTCAAAGCTTTCCCTTACGATTGTTTTCATCTTGAAAAGACTAGCAGACGCGAAAGCAATCGGTCAATGGCCACACTAAGCTGAATGTGCCTGCCCTCGTCAGATCGCAAATGCTAAGCAGCTTGAGGCTAGGCAAGTACCAGCATGGGAGACTGGCTGGGAATCCCTGGTACCGTTGACTTGGTTTTTTCGTTTTGATCCAAGCTTTCCCTGACGATTGTATTCCTCTTGAAAAGAGCCGCACTGGTGTGAACAATCTGTCATTGGCCACTTTAAGCTGAATGTGCCAGCTCTGGTTAGATCGCAAATGCTAAGCAGCTTGAGGCTGGGCAAGTTTCTTTTTTTTTTTTTTGGGGGGGGGGTTTATCAAAGCTTTCCCTTACAATTTTATATCTCTTGAAAAGACCCGCTGTGGTGCTAGTTGTCCGTCAATGGCCACTCTAAGCTGAATGTGCCTGCCCTCGTCAGATCGCAAACGCTAAGCAGCTTGAGGCTGGGCAAGTACCGGCATGGGAGACTGGCTGGGAATCCCCGGTACCGTTGACTTGCTATTTTGTTTTTCTCAAAGCTTTCCCTTACGATTGTTTTCATCTTGAAAAGACTAGCAGACGCGAAAGCAATCGGTCAATGGCCACACTAAGCTGAATGTGCCTGCCCTCGTCAGATCGCAAATGCTAAGCAGCTTGAGGCTAGGCAAGTACCAGCATGGGAGACTGGCTGGGAATCCCTGGTACCGTTGACTTGGTTTTTTCGTTTTGATCCAAGCTTTCCCTGACGATTGTATTCCTCTTGAAAAGAGCCGCACTGGTGTGAGCAATCTGTCATTGGCCACTCTAAGCTGAATGTGCCAGCTCTGGTTAGATCGCAAATGCTAAGCAGCTTGAGGCTGGGCAAGTTTCTTTTTTTTTTTTTGGGGGGGGGGGGGTTTATCAAAGCTTTCCCTTACAATTTTATATCTCTTGAAAAGACCCGCTGTGGTGCTAGTTGTCCGTCAATGGCCACTCTAAGCTGAATGTGCCTGCCCTCGTCAGATCGCAAACGCTAAGCAGCTTGAGGCTGGGCAAGTACCGGCATGGGAGACTGGCTGGGAATCCCCGGTACCGTTGACTTGCTATTTTTTTTTTCTCAAAGCTTTCCCTTACGATTGTTTTCATCTTGAAAAGACTAGCAGACGCGAAAGCAATCGGTCAATGGCCACACTAAGCTGAATGTGCCTGCCCTCGTCAGATCGCAAATGCTAAGCAGCTTGAGGCTAGGCAAGTACCAGCATGGGAGACTGGCTGGGAATCCCTGGTACCGTTGACTTGGTTTTTTCGTTTTGATCCAAGCTTTCCCTGACGATTGTATTCCTCTTGAAAAGAGCCGCACTGGTTTGAACAATCTGTCATTGGCCACTCTAAGCTGAATGTGCCAGCTCTGGTCAGATCGCAAATGCTAAGCAGCTTGAGGCTGGGCAAGTTTCTTTTTTTTTTTTTTTTGGGGGGGGGGTTTATCAAAGCTTTCCCTTACAATTTTATATCTCTTGAAAAGACCCGCTGTGGTGCTAGTTGTCCGTCAATGGCCACTCTAAGCTGAATGTGCCTGCCCTCGTCAGATCGCAAACGCTAAGCAGCTTGAGGCTGGGCAAGTACCGGCATGGGAGACTGGCTGGGAATCCCCGGTACCGTTGACTTGCTATTTTGTTTTTCTCAAAGCTTTCCCTTACGATTGTTTTCATCTTGAAAAGACTAGCAGACGCGAAAGCAATCGGTCAATGGCCACACTAAGCTGAATGTGCCTGCCCTCGTCAGATCGCAAATGCTAAGCAGCTTGAGGCTAGGCAAGTACCAGCATGGGAGACTGGCTGGGAATCCCTGGTACCGTTGACTTGGTTTTTTCGTTTTGATCCAAGCTTTCCCTGACGATTGTATTCCTCTTGAAAAGAGCCTCACTGGTGTGAACAATCTGTCATTGGCCACTCTAAGCTGAATGTGCCAGCTCTGGTTAGATCGCAAATGCTAAGCAGCTTGAGGCTGGGCAAGTTTCTTTTTTTTTTTTTTGGGGGGGGGGGTTTATCAAAGCTTTCCCTTACAATTTTATATCTCTTGAAAAGACCCGCTGTGGTGCTAGTTGTCCGTCAATGGCCACTCTAAGCTGAATGTGCCTGCCCTCGTCAGATCGCAAACGCTAAGCAGCTTGAGGCTGGGCAAGTACCGGCATGGGAGACTGGCTGGGAATCCCCGGTACCGTTGACTTGCTATTTTGTTTTTCTCAAAGCTTTCCCTTACGATTGTTTTCATCTTGAAAAGACTAGCAGACGCGAAAGCAATCGGTCAATGGCCACACTAAGCTGAATGTGCCTGCCCTCGTCAGATCGCAAATGCTAAGCAGCTTGGGGCTAGGCAAGTACCAGCATGGGAGACTGGCTGGGAATCCCTGGTACCGTTGACTTGGTTTTTTCGTTTTGATCCAAGCTTTCCCTAACGATTGTATTCCTCTTGAAAAGAGCCGCACTGGTGTGAACAATTTGTCATTGGCCACTCTAAGCTGAATGTGCCAGCTCTGGTCAGATCGCAAATGCTAAGCAGCTTGAGGCTGGGCAAGTTTCTTTTTTTTTTTTGGGGGGGGGGGTTTATCAAAGCTTTCCCTTACAATTTTATATCTCTTGAAAAGACCCGCTGTGGTGCTAGTTGTCCGTCAATGGCCACTCTAAGCTGAATGTGCCTGCCCTCGTCAGATCGCAAACGCTAAGCAGCTTGAGGCTGGGCAAGTACCGGCATGGGAGACTGGCTGGGAATCCCCGGTACCGTTGACTTGCTATTTTTTTTTTCTCAAAGCTTTCCCTTACGATTGTTTTCATCTTGAAAAGACTAGCAGACGCGAAAGCAATCGGTCAATGGCCACACTAAGCTGAATGTGCCTGCCCTCGTCAGATCGCAAATGCTAAGCAGCTTGAGGCTAGGCAAATACCAGCATGGGAGACTGGCTGGGAATCCCTGGTACCGTTGACTTGGTTTTTTCGTTTTGATCCAAGCTTTCCCTGACGATTGTATTCCTCTTGAAAAGTGCCGCACTGGTTTGAACAATCTGTCATTGGCCACTCTAAGCTGAATGTGCCAGCTCTGGTCAGATCGCAAATGCTAAGCAGCTTGAGGCTGGGCAAGTTTCTTTTTTTTTTTTTTTTTTGGGGGGGGGGGTTTATCAAAGCTTTCCCTTACAATTTTATATCTCTTGAAAAGACCCGCTGTGGTGCTAGTTGTCCGTCAATGGCCACTCTAAGCTGAATGTGCCTGCCCTCGTCAGATCGCAAACGCTAAGCAGCTTGAGGCTGGGCAAGTACCGGCATGGGAGACTGGCTGGGAATCCCCGGTACCGTTGACTTGCTATTTTGTTTTTCTCAAAGCTTTCCCTTACGATTGTTTTCATCTTGAAAAGACTAGCAGACGCGAAAGCAATTGGTCAATGGCCACACTAAGCTGAATGTGCCTGCCCTCGTCAGATCGCAAATGCTAAGCAGCTTGAGGCTAGGCAAGTACCAGCATGGGAGACTGGCTGGGAATCCCTGGTACCGTTGACTTGGTTTTTTCGTTTTGATCCAAGCTTTCCCTGACGATTGTATTCCTCTTGAAAAGAGCCGCACTGGTGTGAACAATCTGTCATTGGCCACTCTAAGCTGAATGTGCCAGCTCTGGTTAGATCGCAAATGCTAAGCAGCTTGAGGCTGGGCAAGTTTCTTTTTTTTTTTTTTGGGGGGGGGGTTTATCAAAGCTTTCCCTTACAATTTTATATCTCTTGAAAAGACCCGCTGTGGTGCTAGTTGTCCGTCAATGGCCACTCTAAGCTGAATGTGCCTGCCCTCGTCAGATCGCAATCGCTAAGCAGCTTGAGGCTGGGCAAGTACCGGCATGGGAGACTGGCTGGGAATCCCTGGTACCGTTGACTTGCTATTTTGTTTTTCTCAAAGCTTTCCCTTACGATTGTTTTCATCTTGAAAAGACTAGCAGACGCGAAAGCAATCGGTCAATGGCCACACTAAGCTGAATGTGCCTGCCCTCGTCAGATCGCAAATGCTAAGCAGCTTGAGGCTAGGCAAGTACCAGCATGGGAGACTGGCTGGGAATCCCTGGTACCGTTGACTTGGTTTTTTCGTTTTGATCCAAGCTTTCCCTGACGATTGTATTCCTCTTGAAAAGAGCCGCACTGGTTTGAACAATCTGTCATTGGCCACTCTAAGCTGAATGTGCCAGCTCTGGTTAGATCGCAAATGCTAAGCAGCTTGAGGCTGGGCAAGTTTCTTTTTTTTTTTTTGGGGGGGGGGGTTTATCAAAGCTTTCCCTTACAATTTTATATCTCTTGAAAAGACCCGCTGTGGTGCTAGTTGTCCGTCAATGGCCACTCTAAGCTGAATGTGCCTGCCCTCGTCAGATCGCAAACGCTAAGCAGCTTGAGGCTGGGCAAGTACCGGCATGGGAGACTGGCTGGGAATCCCCGGTACCGTTGACTTGCTATTTTTTTTTTCTCAAAGCTTTCCCTTACGATTGTTTTCATCTTGAAAAGACTAGCAGACGCGAAAGCAATCGGTCAATGGCCACACTAAGCTGAATGTGCCTGCCCTCGTCAGATCGCAAATGCTAAGCAGCTTGAGGCTAGGCAAGTACCAGCATGGGAGACTGGCTGGGAATCCCTGGTACCGTTGACTTGGTTTTTTCGTTTTGATCCAAGCTTTCCCTGACGATTGTATTCCTCTTGAAAAGAGCCGCACTGGTTTGAACAATCTGTCATTGGCCACTCTAAGCTGAATGTTAAAGCTCTGGTCAGATCGCAAATGCTAAGCAGCTTGAGGCTGGGCAAGTTTCTTTTTTTTTTTTTTTTTTTTGGGGTGGGGGTTTATCAAAGCTTTCCCTTACAATTTTATATCTCTTGAAAAGACCCGCTGTGGTGCTAGTTGTCCGTCAATGGCCACTCTAAGCTGAATGTGCCTGCCCTCGTCAGATCGCAAACGCTAAGCAGCTTGAGGCTGGGCAAGAACCGGCATGGGAGACTGGCTGGGAATCCCCGGTACCGTTGACTTGCTATTTTGTTTTTCTCAAAGCTTTCCCTTACGATTGTTTTCATCTTGAAAAGACTAGCAGACGCGAAAGCAATCGGTCAATGGCCACACTAAGCTGAATGTGCCTGCCCTCGTCAGATCGCAAATGCTAAGCAGCTTGAGGCTAGGCAAGTACCAGCATGGGAGACTGGCTGGGAATCCCTGGTACCGTTGACTTGGTTTTTTCGTTTTGATCCAAGCTTTCCCTGACGATTGTATTCCTCTTGAAAAGAGCCGCACTGGTGTGAACAATCTGTCATTGGCCACTCTAAGCTGAATGTGCCAGCTCTGGTTAGATCGCAAATGCTAAGCAGCTTGAGGCTGGGCAAGTTTCTTTTTTTTTTTTTGGGGGGGGGGGTTTATCAAAGCTTTCCCTTACAATTTTATATCTCTTGAAAAGACCCGCTGTGGTGCTAGTTGTCCGTCAATGGCCACTCTAAGCTGAATGTGCCTGCCCTCGTCAGATAGCAAACGCTAAGCAGCTTGAGGCTGGGCAAGTACCGGCATGGGAGACTGGCTGGGAATCCCCGGTACCGTTGACTTGCTATTTTGTTTTTCTCAAAGCTTTCCCTTACGATTGTTTTCATCTTGAAAAGACTAGCAGACGCGAAAGCAATCGGTCAATGGCCACACTAAGCTGAATGTGCCTGCCCTCGTCAGATCGCAAATGCTAAGCAGCTTGAGGCTAGGCAAGTACCAGCATGGGAGACTGGCTGGGAATCCCTGGTACCGTTGACTTGGTTTTTTTGTTTTGATCCAAGCTTTCCCTGACGATTGTATTCCTCTTGAAAAGAGCCGCACTGGTGTGAACAATCTGTCATTGGCCACTCTAAGCTGAATGTTCCAGCTCTGGTTAGATCGCAAATGCTAAGCAGCTTGAGGCTGGGCAAGTTTCTTTTTTTTTTTTTTGGGGGGGGGGGGTTTATCAAAGCTTTCCCTTACAATTTTATATCTCTTGAAAAGACCCGCTGTGGTGCTAGTTGTCCGTCAATGGCCACTCTAAGCTGAATGTGCCTGCCCTCGTCAGATCGCAAACGCTAAGCAGCTTGAGGCTGGGCAAGTACCGGCATGGGAGACTGGCTGGGAATCCCCGGTACCGTTGACTTGCTATTTTTTTTTTCTCAAAGCTTTCCCTTACGATTGTTTTCATCTTGAAAAGACTAGCAGACGCGAAAGCAATCGGTCAATGGCTACACTAAGCTGAATGTGCCTGCCCTCGTCAGATCGCAAATGCTAAGCAGCTTGAGGCTAGGCAAGTACCAGCATGGGAGACTGGCTGGGAATCCCTGGTACCGTTGACTTGGTTTTTTCGTTTTGATCCAAGCTTTCCCTGACGATTGTATTCCTCTTGAAAAGAGCCGCACTGGTTTGAACAATCTGTCATTGGCCACTCTAAGCTGAATGTGCCAGCTCTGGTCAGATCGCAAATGCTAAGCAGCTTGAGGCTGGGCAAGTTTCTTTTTTTTTTTTTTTTTTTTTTTTTTTTTTTTTTTTTGGGGGGGGGGTTTATCAAAGCTTTCCCTTACAATTTTATATCTCTTGAAAAGACCCGCTGTGGTGCTAGTTGTCCGTCAATGGCCACTCTAAGCTGAATGTGCCTGCCCTCGTCAGATCGCAAACGCTAAGCAGCTTGAGGCTGGGCAAGTACCGGCATGGGAGACTGGCTGGGAATCCCCGGTACCGTTGACTTGCTATTTTGTTTTTCTCAAAGCTTTCCCTTACGATTGTTTTCATCTTGAAAAGACTAGCAGACGCGAAAGCAATCGGTCAATGGCCACACTAAGCTGAATGTGCCTGCCCTCGTCAGATTGCAAATGCTAAGCAGCTTGAGGCTAGGCAAGTACCAGCATGGGAGACTGGCTGGGAATCCCTGGTACCGTTGACTTGGTTTTTTCGTTTTGATCCAAGCTTTCCCTGACGATTGTATTCCTCTTGAAAAGAGCCGCACTGGTGTGAACAATCTGTCATTGGCCACTCTAAGCTGAATGTGCCAGCTCTGGTTAGATCGCAAATGCTAAGCGGCTTGAGGCTGGGCAAGTTTCTTTTTTTTTTTTTTTTTTTGTTTTTTTGGGGGGGGGGGTTTATCAAAGCTTTCCCTTACAATTTTATATCTCTTGAAAAGACCCGCTGTG